>NW_023045978.1:55729-88891 GCF_011762505.2 Arvicanthis niloticus | reverse complement strand
AACAGAAGGGCATCCACAGAGTTGAGGGAAAGAAGATCATCCAGAGAGAGAACAGACAGAAGAGCATCCATAGGGATGAGAGGACAGAATAGATCTGAGCGAGAGGAGACACAGAAGGGCATCCAGAGAGATGATGAATAATAGATCACATCCAAGGCAGGAGAGAACTGAAGGGCATCCAAGAGTCAGAGAAGACAAATGGCATCCAGAGAGATTCGAGAACTAGAATGGATCCAGAGAGCAGAAGAAGACATAAGGCATCTGAGAGAGGAGAAGACAGATGGGCATCCAGAGCGATGAGAGTACAGGAGAGCCTTTATAGAGAGAAGAAAACAGAAAGGCAACCAGAAAGATTAGAGGACATAAGGGAAATCCAAAGAGAGGAGAACAACAGAAGGGCATCTGGAAAGAGGAGGAACAGAAGGTAATCCAGAATGAGGAGACAACAGAAGGTCATCCAGAGTGACAAAAAGACAGAAGGGCATCCAGAGAGAGGAGAGGATAAAAGGGCATCCAAAGAGAAGAGAAAAGAAGGGCTTCCTGAGAGAGAAGACAGAAGGGCATCATGAGAGAGGAGAGAACAGAAGAACACCCAGAGAGATGAAAGTACAGGAGAGCCTTCATAGAGAGAAGAGAACAGAAAGACAAAGAGAGATATTAGAGGACAGAAAGGAATCCAGAGAGAGAAGGGGACAGAAGGGCATCCAAGAGAGGAGAGAACAGAAGGGCATACAGAGAGAGGAGAGGACAGAAGGGCATCCAGAGAGGGGAGAAAACAGAAGAGCATCCAGAGAGACAAGAAGACAGAAGGCATCCAGAGAGAGGATATTACAGAAAGGCATCCAGAGAAAAGAGAAAATAAGGGCATTCATAAGAGAGGAGAGAACAGAAGGGCATCCAGAGAGAGGAGAGGACACAAAAGCAAGGGCATCTGGAGAGAGGAGAAGACCAAAGGGCATCCAGAGAGAGTAGAGGACAGAATGGCATCCAGTGAGAGGAGATAATAGAAGTGCATCTAGAGAGAGGAGAAGACAGAAGGATATCCAGAGTAAGGAGGAAATTGTTGGGCATCCAGAGAGAGGAGAAGACTGAAGGGCATCGAGAAAATCAAGAGAACAGAAGGACATAGGGAGAGAGGAGAGGACAGAATGGCATCCAGAGAGAGGAGAGCACAAAAGGGAATCCAGAGAGACTTGAGAACAGAAGGATATCCAGAGAGAACAGAGGACACAAGGGCATCTTGAGAGAGGTGAGAAGAGCAGCGTATCCACAGAGAGGAGAAGAAAAAAGAATCCAGAGAGAGGAGAGATCAGTAGGGCATCCAGAGAGAGGAGAAGGACCTACGGGCATCCAGAGAGAAAAGAGGACAGAAGAGGATCCAGAGAGAGGAGAGAAGAGAAGAGCATCCATGGAGATGAGAGGTCAGCCGGGCATGCACAGAGAGGAGAGAACAGAGGGGTATACAGAGAGCAGAGAAGACAGAAGGACATCTAGAGCGATTAGAGAATAGAACAGTATCCAGATATCGGAGAAGAAAGAAGGGCATCCAGAGTGCAGAGAAGACAGAAGGGCATTCAGTGAGAGGAGATAACAGAAGGGCATCCAGAGAGGTAAGAGTACGGAGGAGCATCCAAAGAGAGAATATAATAGAAGGGCATCCAGAAAGATGAGACTACAGAAGGGTATCTAGAGAGAGGAGAGGACAGAGGGGCATCCAGACGGAGGAGCAGACAGAAGGTCATCCTGTTAGAAGAGAGTAAATAAGTGCATCCAGATTCACGAGAGAACAGAAGGGCATCCAGAGAGAGGAGAAGACATCCGGAGAGTGCAGCTGAAAGAAGGGCATCCAGATAGAAGAGAAGACAGAAGGGCATCCAGAGAGAAAAGGAATAGAAGGGCATCCAGAGAGAGGAGAAGACCGAAGGGCTTCCAGTGAGAGGAAAGGACACAAGAACATCCAGAGTGATGAGAGAACAAAAGATCTTACATAGAGAGGAGAGAACAGAAGGGCATGCAGAGAGATAAGCAAACAAAAGATCATCCAGAGAGAGAAGAGAAGAGAAGAGCATCCAGAGATATGACACAAAAGAAGAGAATCTAAAAAAGGAGAGAACAGAAGAACATCCAGAGAGAAGAGACGACAGAAGGGCATCCAGAGAGAGGAGAAGACAAAAGGGCATCCAGAGAGATAAGAGAACAGAGAAGCATCCATAGAGGGAATACAATAGAAGGGAATCCAGAGAGATGAGAGGAAAGAAAGGCATATAGAGAGAGGAGAAAATAGAAGGGCATGTAGAGAAAGGAGAAGAAAGAAGGGCATCCAGAGAGAGGTGAGCACAGAAGGGCATCCAGAGAGAAGAGAACAGAAGGGCATTCAAAGAAAGGAGAGTAAAGAAGGGCATACAGAGAAGGGAGAGAACAGAAGGGCATTCAGAAAGATAAGATAAGAGAAGGGCATCCAGAGAGAGGAGAGGACAGAATTGCATCCACAGATTAGGAAGAACAGAAGAGCATCAAGAGAGAGGAGACAACATAAGAGCATCAAAAGAGAGGAGAGGACAGAAGGGCATCCAGAGAGAGGAGAGAACAGAAGGGCATCCGGAGTTAGGAGAGGAAAGAAGGGCTTCCAGAGAGAGAAGAAGACAGAAGTGCATCCAGAGAGATTAGAGGACAGAAGAGAATCTAGAGAAAGAAGAGAACAGAAGGGAAACCAGAGATATGAGAGAAGGAAATCCAGAGAAAGGAGAGGACAGTAGGACATCCAGAAAGAGGAGAGGACAGAAGGGTATCCATAGAGAGGAGAGAATAGAAGGGCATCCAGAGAGAGGAGAAGACAGAAGGGCATTCAGAGCGAGGAAAGTAAAGAATGGCATCCAGAGATAAGAGAATACAGAAGGGCATCCAGAGAGAAGAGGGAATAGAAGAGCATCAGATGAGAGGAGAAAACAGAACGACATCAAAAGAGAGGGGAGGACAGAAGGGCATCCAGAGAAATGAGAAGACAGAGGGACATCCAGAGAGAGGATAGGACACAAGGACACCAAGAGAGGTGAGAGACTAGAAGTTTATCCAGAGAGAGAAAGGAACAGAAGGGCATCAAGAGATAGGAGAAGACAGATGGGCAGCCAGAGAGAAGAGAGGACAGAAATGGCATCCAGAGAGAGAAGAGGACACAAGGGCATCCAGATAGAGGAGAGAACAGAAGAGCATCCAGAAAGAGGAGAGAACAGAAGGGTATCCAGAGAGAGGAGAGGAAAAAATGACAGCCAGAGAGAAGAGAGAACAGAAGGGCACCCAAAGAAAGTAGAAGACAGAAGGGCACCCAGAGAGAGGAGAGAACAGAAGGGCATCCAAAGAAAGGAGAAGAGAGAAGGGCATCCAGAGAAAGGAGAGGACAGAAGGACATTCCAAAAGAAGAGAGAACAGAAGGGAATCCAGAGAGATGAGAGTACCGGAGAGAATCCAGAAAGACGAGAGAACAGAAGCCCATCCAGAGAGAGCAGAAGACTGAAGGACATCCAGAGAGAGAAGAGGACCAAAGGGCATCTGGAGAGAGGAGAAGATAGAAGGGCATCCAGAGAGAAGAGAGGACAGAATAGCATGAAGTGAGAGAAGATAGCAGAAGGGAATCCATAGAGAGGAGAAGACAGAAGGATATCCAGAGTGAGGAGAAATTTGTAGGGCATCCAGATGGAGGAGAATACTGAAGGCCTTTGAGAGAACCAAGAGAACAGAATGGCATAGGAGAAATGAGAAGACAGAAGAACATCCAGAGAGAGGAGATGAGAGGAGAGAAGGGCATCAAGGGAGAGGAGGGAACAGAAAGCCATCCAGAGAGAGGTGAAGACAGAAGGGCATCCAGAGAGAGGAGAGGACAGAAGGACATCCAGATAGAGAAGGGAACAGAAGGGCATCCAGAGGGATGAGAGGACAGAAGAGGAGTCTAGAGAAAGGAGAGAACAGAAGGGCATCCAGAGAGATAAGAAGACAGAAGGGCATTGAGAGAGAGGATAGACCAGAATGGCATCCAGAGAGAAGAAAGAAGAGAAGGACATCCAGAAAGACGAAAAGATAGAATGCCATCAGTAAAGAGGAGAGAAAAGAAGGACATCCAGAGGGAGGAGACAACAGGTCATCCAGAGTGATGAAAATACAGCAGGGCATCCAGAGAGTGGAGAGGACAGAAGGGCATCGATAGAGAAGACAAGATAGAAGGGCATCCAGAGAGAGGAGAGGACACAAGAACTTCCAGGGAGATGAGAGAACAGAGAAGCATCCAGAGAGAGAAGAGAACAGAGGGGCATCCAGCGAGAGGAGAAGACAGAAGGTCATCCAGAGAGAAGAGAGGACAGAAGGGCATCCAGAGAGAGAAGAGGACACAAGGGTATCCAGATAGAGGAGGAACAGAAAGGCATAAAGAGAGAGGAGAGAACAGAAGTGTATCAAGAGAGAGGATAGGAGAAAAGGGGATCCAGAGAGAGAAGAGAACAGAAGGGCATCCAAAGAAAAAAGAAGACAGAAGTACAGACAGAGAGAGGAGAGGACAGAAGAAAATCCGGAGAGTGGAGAGAACAGAAGATCATCCAGAGAGAAGGGAAGACAGAAGGGCATCCAGAGAGAGTAGAGGAAAGAAGGGAATACAGAGAGAGAAGAGGACAGAAGGGCATCCAGAACAAGGAGGAAACAGAAGGCCATCCAGTGAGAGGAGAGAACAGAAGGGTATCCAGAGAGTGGAGAAAACACAAGGGCCTCCGGATAGAGGAGAGAACAGAAGAACATCCAGAGAAAGGAGAAGTCCGAAGGGCATCCAGAGAGAAGAGCAGACAGAAGGGCCTACATAGAGAGGAGAGAACAGAAGGGCATACAGAGAGTGGAGAAAACAGAAGGATATCCGGATTTAGGAGAGAACAGAAGGGCATCCAGAGAGAGGAGCGACAGAAGGGCATGCAGAGATAAGAGAGGAAAGAAGGGCATCCAGAGAGAGAAGAGAACAGAAGGGCATCCAGAGAGAGGAGAGAACAGAAAGGCATGTAGATAGAGGAGAAGACAGAAGGGCATCCAGAGAGATGAGAGAACAAAAGAGCATTCAGAGAGAGGAGAGGACACAAGGGCATCCAGAGATATGAGAGAACCGAAGATCTTCCAGACAGAGGAGAGAACAGAAAGACATCGACAGAGATGAGCGAACAGAAGATCAAGTGAGAGAATGAAACAGAAGGCCATCCAGAGTGAAGAGAATACAGAATAGAATCTAGAGAGAGAATAGAACAGTAGGGCATCCAGAAAGATGATGAAACAGAAGTCATCCAGAGAGAGAAGACAACAGAAGGTCATCCATAGTGATGAAAAAACAGAAGGGCATCCAGAGAGAGAAGAGGACAGAAGGGCATCCAGATAGAGGAGAGTAAAAAAGGGCATACAGAGAGAGGAGAGAATAGAAGGACATCCAGTGAGAGTAGAGAATAGAACGGTATCCAGAGAGCAGAGAAGACAGAAGGGCATTCAGAGAAAGGAGATGACAGAAGGGCATCTAGTGAGAGGAGAGGACAGAAAGGTATCAAGAGAGAGGAGAGGACAGAAGGGCATCCAGAGAGAGGGGGAGGATAGAATGGCTTCCAGAGGGAGGAGAGAACAGAAGTGAATAGAGAGAGAGGAGAAGACAGAAGGGCTTCCAGTGAGAGAGAAGAAGACAGAAGGGCATCCAGAAAGATTAAAGGACAGAAGAGAATCTAGAGAGAGAAGAGAACAGAAGGGAAACCAGAGATATGAGAGGACAGAAGGAATTCCAGAGAGAGAAGAGGACAGTAGGGCATACAGTGAGAGGAAAGGACAGAAGAGCATCCGGAGAGAGGAGAGAACAGAAGCACATCCAGAGAGAGAAGACAAGAGGGCTTTCAGTGAGAGGAGAGTAAAGAAGGTCATCAGGAGAAAAGAGAATACAGAAGGGCATCCAGAGAGAGGAAAGAATAGAAGAGCATTGGACGAGAGGAGAAAACAGAAGGACATCAAAAGAGAGGAGAGGACAGAAGAGCATCCATAGAGAAGAGAAGACAGAAGGGCATCCAGAGAGAAGATAGGACACAAGGGCATCAAGAGAGATGAGAGAACAGAAGATCATCCAGAGAGAGAAGAGAACAGAAAGGCATTCAGAGAGAGGGGAAGACAGAAGGGCATCCCAAGAGAAGAGAGGACAGAAATGGCATTCAGAGAGAGATGAGGACACATGGGCAACAAGATAGAGAAGAGAACAAAAGGGCATCCAGAGAGAGGAGAGAACAGAAGGGCATCCAAAGAAATGAGAAGACAGAAGGGCATCCAGAGAGATGACAGTACAGGAGAGAATCCAGAAAGAGGAGAAATCAGAAGCTCATCTAGAGAGAGAAGAAGACTGAAGGACATCCAGAAAGAGAACAGGACTGAAGGGCATCTGGAGAGAGGAGAAGACAGAAGGACATCCAGAGAGAGGAGAGGACAAAATGGCATCCAGTGAGAGGAGATAAAAGAAGGGAATCTAGAGAGGGGAGAAGACAGAAGAATATCCAGAGTAAGGAGAAAATTGTCGGGCATCCAGAGAGAGGAGAAGACTGAAGGGCATAGAGAGAATACAGAGAACAGAAGGGCATAGGGAGAGAGGAGAAGACAGAAGGTCAACTAGAGTGAGGAAAGGACAGAAGGGCATGCAGAGAGAGGAGAGCACAAAAGGGAATCCAGAGAGATGAGAGAACAGAAGGATATCCAGAGAGAATAGAGGACACAAGGGCATCTTGAGAGAGGTGAAAAGAGCAGCGCATCCACAGACAAAAGGAGACAAAAAAGAATCCAGAGAGATGAGAGAACAGTAGGGCATCTAAAGAGAGGAGAGGACAGAAGGGCATCCAGAGAGAGGAGAGGACAGAAGAGCATTCAGAGAGAGGAGTGAACTGAATGGCATCCATGGAGAGGATAGGTCAGAAGGGCATGCACAGAGAGTAGAGAACAGAGGGGCATTTAGAGGTCAGAGAAGACAGAAGGGAATCCAGAGAGAGTAAAGAATATAATGGTATCCAGAGAGCAGAGAAGAAAGAAGGGCATCCAGAGAAAGCAGAAGACAGAAGGGCACCCAGTGAGAGGAGAGAACAGAAGGACATCCAGAGAGAGGAGAAGACAGAATGGCATCCATAGAGAGGTGAAAACAGAAGTGCATCCAGAGGGAAGAGAGAATAGAAGAGCATCGGATGAGAGGAGAAAACAGAAGGGCATCAAAAGTGAGGAGAGGACAGAAGGGCATCCAGAGAAAGGAGAAGGCAGAAGGGCATCCAGAGAGAGGAGAGGACACCAGGGCTTCAAGAGAGATGAGAGAACAGAAGATCATCCAGACAAAGAAGAGAACAGAAGGACATCCAGAGAGAGGAGAAGACAGAAGGGAAGGGCATCCAGAGAGAAGAGAGGACAGAAATGGCATCCAGAGAGAGAAGAGGACACAAGGGCATCCAGATAGAGGAGCGAACAGAAGGGCATACAGAGAGAGGAGAGAACAGAAGGGTATCCAGAGAGAGAAGAGCAAAAAAGGGCATTCCAGAGAGAGGAGAGAACAGAAGGGCATCCAAAGGAAGGTGAAGACAGAAGGGCATCCAGAGAGAGATTAGGACAGAAGGACATCGCAAAAGAAGAGAGAATTGAAGGGCATCCAGAGAGATGAGAATACAGGAGAGAATCCAGAAAGAGGAGAGAACAGAAGCCCATGTAGAGAGAGCAAAAGACTGAAGGACATCCAGAGGGAGAAGAGGACATAATGGATTCCGGAGAGAGGAGAAAACAGAAAGGCATCCAGAGAGAGGAGAGTACAGAATGTCATCCAGTGAGAGGAGAGAAAAGAAGGGCATCTAGAGAGAGGAGAAGACAGAAAGATATGCAGAGTGAGGAGAAAATTGTCGGGCATACAGATGGAAGAGAATACTGAAGGACATCAAGAGAATTGAGAGAACAGAAGGTCATAGGGAGAGAGGAGAAGACAGAAGGTCATACAGAGAGAGGAAAGGACGGAAGGGAATCCAGAGAGAGGAGAGAACAGAAGAGCATCCAGAGAGAGGAGAGGACAGAAGGGCATGCAGAGAGAGAAGGGAACAGAAGGGCATCCAGAGGGATGAGAGGACAGAAGAAAATCTAGAGAAATGAGAGAACAGAAGGGCATCCAGAGAGAAGAGAAGACAGAAAGGCATCCAGAGAGAGGAGAGGACAGAATGGCATCCAGAGAGAGGAAACAACAGAAGGAGATCCAGAGAGAGGAGAAGACAGAAGTGCATCAGGAAAGAGGAGAGAACAGAAGGAAATCCAGAGGGTGGAGACAACAA
The DNA here is from genome assembly GCF_011762505.2 of Arvicanthis niloticus. Lineage (NCBI taxonomy): Eukaryota > Metazoa > Chordata > Mammalia > Rodentia > Muridae > Arvicanthis > Arvicanthis niloticus. The sequence goes on along the minus strand of NW_023045978.1, from coordinate 80,561 downwards.
AAGGTCATCCATAGTGATGAAAATACAGAAGGGCATCCATGTAGAGGAGAGGTCAGAAGGGTATGCACAGAGAGGAGCGATCTGAGGAGCATGCAGAGAGCAGAGAAGACAGAAGGGCATCCAGAGAGAGTAGAGAATAGAACAGTATCCAGAGAGCAGAGAAGAAAGAAGGGCATCCATAGAAAGGAGAAGACAGAAGGACATCCTTTGAGAGGAGAGAACAGAAAGGTATCCAGAAAGAGAAGAGAACTGAAGGGCATCTGGAGAGAGGAGAGGACAGAAGGGCTTCCAGAGAGAGAAGAAGACAGAAGGGCATACAGAGAGATTAGAGGACGGAAGAGAATCTAGAGAGAGAAGAGAACAGAAGGGCAACCAGAGATATGATTGGACAGAGGGAAATCCAGAGAGAGCAGAAGACAGTAGGGCATCCAGAGAGAGGAGAGTACATAAGGATACCTAGAGAGAGGAGAGAACAGAAGGGCATCCAGAGAGAGGAGAAGACAGAAGGGCATCCAGGGAGAGTAGAGGACAGAAGGGCATCAACAGAGAAGAAAGGACAGAAATGGCATCCAGAGAGTGAAGAGGACACAAACGCATGCAGATACAGGAGAGAACAGAAGGGCATACAGGGAGAGGAGAGAACAGAAGGGTATCCAGAGAGAAGAGAGGAAAAAAGCATCCAGAGAGAGGAGAGAACAGAAGGGCATCCAAAGACAGAAGAAGACAGAAGGGCATCTAGAGAGAGAGGAGAGGACAGAAGAACATCCCAAAAAACGAGACAACAGAAGGGCATCCAGAGAGATGAGAGTACAGGAGAGAATCCAGAAAGAGGAGAGTACAGAAGCCCAAACAGAGAGAGCAGAAGACTGAAGGACATCCAGAGAGAGAAGAGGACTGAAGGGCATCTGAAGAGAGAGGAAGGTAGAAGGGCTCCCAGAGAGTTTAGAGGAAAGAATGGCATCCAGTGAGAGGAGATAACAGAAGGTCATCTAGAGAGAGTAGAAGACAGAAGGATATCCAGAATAAGGAGAAAATTGTTGGGTATCCAGAGAGAGTAGAAGACTGAAGGGCATCGAGAGAATCAAGAGAACAGAAGTGCATCAGGAGAGAAGAGAAGACATAAGGGCAACTAGAGAGAGGAGAGGCATCTAGAGATGAGAGTGCAGGAGAGAATCCAGAAAGAGGAAAAACAAAAGCCCATCCAGAAAGAGTAGAAGACTGAAAAAGATCCAGAGAGAGAAGAGGACCGAAGGGCATCCGGAGAGAGGAGAGGTCAGAATGGCATCCAGTGAGAGGAGATAACAGAAAGGCATCTAGAGAGAGGAGAAGACAGAAGGATATCCTGTGTGAGGAGAAAACTGTTGGGCATCCAGCGAAACGAGAGACTGAAGGGCATCGAGAGAATCTAGAGAACAGAAGGGCATAGGGAGAGAGGAGAAGACAGAAGGGCATCCAGACAGAGCAGAGGACAGAATGGCAGCCAGAGAGAGGAGAGCACAAAAGGGAATCCAGAGAGACGAGAGAACAGAAGGATATCCAGAGAGAATAGAAGACACAAGGGCATCTTGAGAGAGGAGAGAAGAGAAGCGAATCCAGAGAAAGGAGAAGACAAAAAGGGAATCCAGAGAAAGGAGAGGACAGAAGTCCATCCAGAGAGAGGAGAGGACAGAAGGGCATCCAGAGAGAGGCGAGGTCAGAAGGGCATCCACAGAGAGGAGAGAACAGACGGGCATCCAGAGAGCAGAAAAACAGAAGGGCATTCAGAGAGAGTACAGAATAGAACGGTGTCCAGAGAGCAAAGAAGACAGAAGCGCATCAAGAGAAAGGAGAAGATAGAAGGGCATCCAGTGAGAGGAGAGAAAAGAAGGGCATCCAGAGAGAGGAGAGAAAAGAAGGGCATCCAGAGAGAGTAGAAGACAGAAGGGCATCCAGAGTGAAGAGAAGACAGAAGAGCATCCGGAGAGAGGAGAGATCGGAAGGTCATCCAGAGAGAGGAGAAGACAGAAGGACATCCAGGAAGATGAGAGGACAGAAGGGAATCCAGATGGAGGAGAGAACAGAAGGGCATAAAAAGAGAGGAGAGGACACAAGTGCATCCAGAGAGAAGAGAGAACAGAAACGCAGGTAGAGAGAGGAGAGGACAGAAGGGCATTCACAGATTGGGAAGAACAGAATAGCACCGAGAGTGAGGAGACAACATAAGAGCATCCAAAAAGAAGAAAGGACAGAAGAGCACCCAGAGAGAGGAGATAACAGAAGGGCATCTGGAGAGAGGAGAAGACAGAATGGCTTTTAGAGACGGAAGAAGACAGAAGGGCATCCAGAGAGATTAGAGGACAGAAGAGAATCTAGAGAGAGAATAGAACAGAAAGGTAACCAGAGATGTGAGCGGACAGAAGAAAATCTAGTGAGAGGAGAGGACAGTTGGGCATCCAGAGAGAGGAAAGAACAGAAGGGCATCTGGAGAGAGGAGAGAACAGAAGGGCATCCAGAGAGAGGAGAAGACAGAAGGGCATCCAGAGACAGGGAGTAAAGAGGGGCATACAGAGAAAAAAAGAACAGAAGGGCATCTAGAGAGAGGAGAAGACAGAAAAATATCCAGAGTGAGGAGATAATTGTCGGGCCTCCAGAGAGAGGTGAATCTGAAGGGCATTGAGAGAATTGAGAGAACAGAAGGGCATAGGGAGAGAGGAGAAGACAGAAGGGCATTCAGAGAGAGGAGAGGACAGCAGGGCATCAAGACAGAGGAGAGCACAAAAGGGAATCCAGAGTGATGAGAGAACAGAAGCATATCCAGAGAGAATAGAGGAAACAAGGGATCTTGAGAGAGGAGAGAAGAGAAGCCCATCCAGAGAGAGAGAGGAGAAGACAAAAAGGGAATCCAGAGAGAGGAGAGAACAGTAGGGCATCCACCAACACGGGTTATGAAGATGCATTCCTAAACACCTTATTAGTTTCAATGTTATTCAAATGGCTAGAGATATTAGATCATGTAGCTGAAACATTTTGTACTTCATGAGATATACCATTCAACAAGACAAAGGCAGATACATCATTTTTTAACATTATAAATAGTGGCTACAACACAAAATTTAATTGTGTTGAAGCAGGGTAAACTCAAGAAAATACACATATGATTTAAATACATATACTGTCTTCTCAATAGATGAGGCATCTGTAAATATAGTAAATATAGCAAACATCTTTTCTATGGTCTGCATGCATAGTAAATTTTAGGAATTATAAAAGCATGTATAGAGAGAAACTGTACCATATGATTATCAAATTTGTCTAAAATGTTTATCATGTAATAGGCCAAATTTAATAATTCAATAACCAATTTAATTATTATGTGGAATAAAGAATAAACCTTTTACCTAAAATGTTTTTAGGATTTTATCATATAAACTTTATTTGTAAATGAAGAAAGACAAATCCATATTAATGGTTTCTTTTGTCAAAGGGCTGTTGTGGACATATGAGTAATAATAACACAAACAGCCTTCTTCTTCAAGAAGAGAGAAGGACATCCAGAGAGAGGAGAGAACATAAGGGCATCCACAGAGATGAGAGTACAGGAGAGCCTCCATAGAGAGAAGAGTATAGAAAGGCAAAGACAGATATTAGAGGACAGAATGGAATCTAGAGAGAAAAGAGGACAGAAGGGAATCCAGACAGAGGAGAGGACAGAAGGGAATCCAGAGAGAGGAGAGGACAGAAGGGAATCCAGAGAGAGGAGAGGACAGAATGGAATCCAGAGAGAAAAGAGGACAGAAGGGCATCAAAGAGAGAAGACAACAGAAGGGAATCCAGAGAGAAAAGAGGACAGAAGGACATCCAGAAAGGGGAGAAGAGAGAAGGGCATCCAGAGAGAGGAGAGAACATCAGTGCATCCAGAGAAAGGAGAAGACAGAAGGCATCTCGAGAGATGAGATTACAGAAGGGAATCCAGAGAGAAGAGAAAAGAAGGGCATCCAAAGAGAGGAGAAGACAGAAGGGCATCCAGAGGGAGGAGAGGACAGAAGGGCATCTGGATAGAGGAGAGAACAGAAGGGCATGCAGAGAGAGGAGTGACAGAAGGTCATCCAGACACAAGAGAGGAAAGAAGTGCATCCAGAGAGAGGAGAGAACAGAAGGGCATCCAGAGAGAGGAAAGAACAGAAAAGCATGTAGAGAGAGGAGAAGACAGAAGGGCATCCAGAGAGATGAGAGAACAGAAGAGCATCCAGACAGAGGAGAGCATACAAGAGCATCCAGAGATATGAGAGAATCGAAGATCTTCCAGAGAGAGGAGAGAACAGAAAGGCATCCACAGAGATGAGTGAACAGACGATCATCCAGACGGATGAGAGTACAGATTAGAATCTAGAGAGACAATAGAACAGAAGGACATCCAGAGAGATGATGAGACAGAAGGTCATCCAGAGAGAGGAGACAACAGAAAGTCATCCATTGTGATGAAAAGACAGAAGGGCATTCAGAGAGAGAAGAGGACACAAGGTCATCCAGATAGAGGAGAAGACAGAGAGATGCGAGGACAGAAAGGCATGTAGAGAAAGGAGAAGACAGAAGGGCATCAATAGATATGTGAAAACAGAAGGTCATCCAGACAAAAAAGAAGACAGAAGGACATTCAGAGAGATGACTGTACGGAAGGGCATCCTGAGAGTGGAGAGATCAGAAGAGCATTCAGAAAGAGGGCAAGACAAATGGGCATCCAGAGAGAGGAGAGGACAGAAAGGCATCTAGATAGAGGAAAAAACAGAAGGGCATCCAGAGAGAGGAGAGGACAGAAGGCATCTGGATAGAGGAGAGAACAGAAGGTCATCCAGAGAGAGGAGACAACAGACGGTCATCAAGAGAGACAAAAAGACAGAAGGGCGTCCAGAGAAAGGAGAGAACAGAAGGGCTTCCAGAGAGATGAGAGGACAGAAGTGAATCTAGAGAGAGGAGAGAACAAAAAGCCATGTACAGAGAGGAGAACACAGAAGGGCATCCATATAGAGGGGAAAACAGGACTTGCAGAGAGAGAAGAAAGAAGCGCATCTGGAGTGAGGAAAGAACAGAAAGGCATCCAGAGAGAGTAGAGGACAAGAGCGCATCCAGAAAAGGAGGAGACAGAAGAGTATGCAGGGAAAGGAGGGGACACAAGGGCATTCAAAGAGATGAGAGAACAGAAGAGCATCCAGAGAGAGGAGTGAACACAAGGGCATCCAGAGTGATGAGAGAACAGAAGATCTTCCAGAGAGAGGAGTAAACAGAAGGGCATCCACAGAAATGAGTGATAAGAAGATCATCCAGAGAGAGAAGGGAACAGAAGGGCATTCTGAGGGATGAGATGACAGAAGAGAATCTAGAGAGATGAGAGAACAGAAGAGCACCAATAGAGAGAAGAGAACAGAGTGGTATCCAGAGAGATGAGAAAAATGGAGGGAATCTAGAGAGCTGAGAGAACAAAAGGGCATGTAGAGAGAGGAGAAGACAGAAGGGCATCCAGAGAGAGGAGAGGATAGAAAGGCATCCAGAGAGGAAAGAACAGAAGGGCATGAGAGAGAGGAGAAGACAAAAGGGCATCTGGATAGAGGACAGAAAAGAAGGTCCTCCAGAGAGAGGAGAAAAAAGAAGGTCATCCATAGAGACGAAAAGACATAAGGGCATCCAGAGAGAGGAGGGAACAGAAGGGCTTCCAGAGAGAGGAGAGAACAGAAGGGCATGTAGAGAGAGGAGCCAACAGAAGGTCATCCAGAGAGAGGAGAAGACAGAAGGGGATACAGAGAGAGGAGAGGACAGAAGGGAATCCAGAAAGATTAAAGTACAGAAGGACATCCAGAGAGAAGAGAAGACAGAAGGGCATCGAGAGAGAAAAGAGGAAAGAAGGGAATACAGAGAGAGAATAGGACAGAAGGGCATGCAGAGAGATTAGAGGACAGAAGGCCATCTAGTGAGAGGAGAGAACAGAAGGGCTTCCAGAGAAAGGAGAAGACTGAAGGGCATCCAGAGAGAGGAGAGGACAGAAGGGCCTACACTAGAGAGGAGAGAACAGAAGGGCATACCGAGAGAAAAGAGGACAGAAGGGCATGCAGGGAGAGGAGAGGACTCAAGGGCATCCAGAGAGATGAGAGAACAGAAGATCATCAAGAGAGAGAAGAGGACAGAAGGCCATCTAGAGAGAGGAGAGAACAGAAGGGCATCCAGAGCATGGAGAAGACAGAAGGACATCTAGAGAGAGGGGAGAACAGAAGGGAATTGAGGAAAAGGAGAAAACAGAAGGACTTCCAGAGAGAGGAGAAGACAGAAGGGCATTCAGTTAGAGTAGAGACCTGTACGACATTCAGAGAGAGGAGAATACAAAAGAGCATCCTAGAGGAGAGAGGAAAGAAAGGCATCTGGAGAGCAGAGAGAACAGAAAGGCATCCAGAGAGAGGAGAAGACAGAAGGGAATCCAGAGAGAGGAGAGAACAGAAGGGCATCCAGAGAGAGGAGAGGACAGAAGGGCATCCAGAGAGAGGAGAATAAAGAGGGGCATACAGAGAGAGGAGAGAACGGAAGGGCATCCATAAAGAGAAGAGAACAGAAGGGCATCCAGAGAGAGGAGAGAACAGAAGGGCATCCACAAAAAGGGGAGAAAAGAACAGCATCGAGAGAAAGAAGAGAACAGTAGGGCATCCAAAGATAGGAGAGGACAGAAGGACATCCAGAGATAGGAGAAAACAGAAGAGCATCCAGAGAGAAGAGAGAACAGAAAGGCATCAAGAGAGGGGTGAGAACACAAGGGCATCCAGAGAGATGATAGAACAGAAGATCATCCAGAGAGAGAGAAAAGAACAGAAGGGCATACAGAGAGAGGAGAGGACACAAGGGCATCAAGAGAGATGAGAGAACAGAAGATCATCCAGAGAGAGAAGATAACAGAAGGGCATACAGAGAGATGAGAGGACAGAAGATAATATAGAGAGATAAGAGAACAGAAGAACAAACATATATATGAGAGGACAGAAGAGAGGACAGAAGGGCATCCAGAGAGAGGATAGGACAGAAGGACATCCAGTGATAGGAGGGGACAGAAGGGCATCCAGAGAAAGGAGACAACAGAATGACATCCAGTGAGAGGAGATGAATGAAGGGCATCCAGAGAGAAGAGAGACCAGAAGGGCATCCAGAAAGAGAAGAATACAGAAGGGAATCTACAGAGAGGAGAGAACAGAAGAACATTGGAAGAGAGGAGAAAACAGAAGAGCATGAAAAGAGAGGAGAGGACAGAAGGGCACCCATAAAAAAGAGAAGACAGAAGGGCATCCAGAGAGATGAAAGGACACAAGGGCCCCCAGAGAGATGAGAGAACAGAAGATCATCAAGAGAGAGAAGAGAACAGAAGGGAATCCAGAGAGAGGAGAAGACTTAAGGGCATGGATAGAGTCGAGAGAACTGATGGGCATAGGGAGAGAGGAGAAGACAGAAGGGCATCCAGAGAAAGAAGAGGACAGAAGGGCATACAGAGACTGGAGAGGACAGAAGGGCATCCAGAGAGAGGGAGTAAAAAAGGGCATCCTGAGACTGGAGTGAACAGAAAATCATCCAGAGAGAGGAGAGAAGAGTAGTGCATCCAGAGAGAGGAGAAGAACAGAGGTCATCCAGACAGAAGAGAGAACAGAAGGGCATCCACAGAGAGGAGAAGACAGAAGGGCATCGAGAGAGAGGAGAGGACAGAAGGGAATCCAGAGAGAGGAGAGAACAGAAGGACATCCAGAGAGATGAGAGAAAAGAAGATCATCCAGAGAGAGAAGAGAACAGAAGGGCATCCAGAGAGAGGAGAAGACTTAAGGGCATCAAGAGAGTCGAGAGTACTGACGGGCATAGGGAGAGAGGAGAAGACAGAAGGGCATCCAGAGAGAAGAGAGGACATAAAGGCATACAGAGACTGGAGAGGACAGAAAGGCATCCGGAGAGATGGAGGAAAGAAGGGCATCCTGAGCCTGGAGAGAACAGAAAATCATCCAGAGAGAGGAGAGAAAAGTAGCGCATCCAGAGAGAGGAGAAGAAGAGAGGTCATCCAGACTGAAGAGAGAACAGAAGAGAATCCACAGAGAGGAGAAGACAGAAGGGTATCAAGAGAGAGGAGAGGACAGAGGGAATCCAGAGAGAGAAAAGAATTGAACAGCATCTAGAGAGAGGAGAAGACAGAACGGCATACAGAGAGAGGAGAAGACAGAAAAACATGCAGAGAGATTATAGAACAGAAAGGCATTCGGAGAGAGAAGGAAATGGAAGGGCATCCGGAGAGAGGAGAAAACAGAAGGGCTTCCAGAGAGAGGAGAGGACAGAAGGGCATTCAAAAAGAGGAGAGAACAGAAGGGCATCCAGAGAGAGGAGAGGACAGAAGAGCATCCAGAGATAGGAGAGTTTAGAAGGGCATCCAGAGAGAGGAGATGACACAAGGGCATCCGGAGAGAAAAATGAACAGAAGAGTATCCAGAGAGTTGAAAGGACATAATGGCAATTAGAGAGATGAGAGAACAGAAGATCATGCACAGATAGAAGATCACAGAAGTGCATCCAGAGAGATGAGAGAACAGATCATCCAGAGAGAGTAATGAACAGAAGGACATCCAGAGAGATGAGAGGACAGAAGAGAATATAGAGAGAGGAGAGAACAGAAGGCCATCAAGAGAGAGAAGAAGACCGAAGGGCATGAAGAGAGAGGAGAGGACACAAGGCCATCCAGAGGGAAGAGAGAACAGAAGAGCATCCATAAGAGGAGAGAGCATAAGGGCATCCACAGAGATGAGAGGAAATAAGGGAATCTAGAGAAAGGAGAAAAGAGAAGGGCATGTAGAGAGAGAAGACAGAAGGGCATCCATAGAGAGGAGACAACAGAAGGTCATCCAGATGGAGGAGAAGACAGAAGGGCATACAGAGAGAGGATAGGACAGAAGGGAATATGGAGAGAGGAGAGAACATAAGGGCATCTGGAGAGGGGGAGGACAGAATGGCATCTTGAGACTGGAGAGAATAGAAAATCATCAGGACAGAGTAGAGAGGAGTAGAGCTTCCATAGAGATGAGAAGAAAGGTTATCCAGACAGAGAATAAAACAGAAGGGCATCCACAGAGTTGAGAAGACAGATGGGCATCGAGAGAGAGGAGAGGAAAGAAGGGAATCCAAAGAAAGTATGATGAAGAAGGGCATCCAGAAAGAAGAGAAGAAAGGGGCACACAGAGAGAGGAGAAGACACAAGGGCATACAAAGAGAGGAGAGTACAGAATGGCATCAAGAGAAAGTAGAGAACATAAGGGCATCCAGAGAGAAGAGAAGACAGAAGGGCATCCAGATAAAGAAGAGGACAGAAGAAAATGCAGAGAGAAGAGAAAGAAGGGCATCCAAATAGAGGAGAGGACAGAAGACCATCCAGAGAGACGAGAGAACAGAAGGGCATCAAGAGGAAGGAGAAGACCAAATGCCATCCAGAGAGAGGAGAGGACAGAAGGGCTTCCATAGAGAGGAGAGAATAAAAGGCGATCCAGAGAGTAGAGAAAACAGAAGGGCATCCAGAGAGAGGAGGGGACAGAAGTGCATCTGGAGATAGGATAGAACAGAAGGGCATCCAAAGAGAGGATAGGAGAGAAGGACATCCAGAGATAAAAGAAAACAGGAGGGCATTCAGAGAGAGGAGGATACAGAAGGGCATCCAGAGAGAGGAGAAGACAGAAGTGCATTCAGAGAAAGGAGAAGACAGAAAGGCATCCAGTGAGAGGAGAGAACAGAAATGCATCAAGGTAGAGAAGAGGACAGAAGGGCATCCATAGAAAGGAGAGTACAGAAGGAATCCAGAGAGAGGAGAGAATAGAAAGCCATCCAGAGAGAGGAGAGGACAAAAGGGCATCCAGAGAGAGGAGAGGACAGAAGGGCATCCAGAGAGAGGAGAGAACAGAAGGGCATCCAGAGAGATGAGAGAACAGGAGAGCATCCATAGAGAGAAGAGAAAAGAAGGGAAACCAGAGATATGAGAGTACAGAAGGCAATCCAGAAAGAAGAGAAGACAGAAGGGCACCCAGAAAGAGGAGAGGACAGAAGGGCATCCAGAGAGAGGAGAGGACAGAAAGGAATCCAGTGAGAGGAGAGAACAGAAGGGCATCCAGAGAGAGGAGAAGACAGAAGGGCATCCATAGAGAGGTGAAAACAGAAGTGCATCCAGAGAGAGGAGAAGAGAGAAGGGCATCCAGAGTGAAGAGAATGCAGAAGAGCATCCAGAGAGAGGAGAGATCAGAAGGTCATCCAGAGACAGAAGAAGTCAGAAGGACATCCAGAGTGATGAGAGGACTGAAGGGAATCCAGACGGAGGAGAGAACAGAAGGGCACAAAAAGAGAGGATAGGACACAAGTGCATCCAGAGAGAGGACAGAACAGAAAGGAGGTAGAGAGAGGAGAGGACAGAAGGGCATCCACAGATTGGGAAGAACAGAAGAGCATCGAGAGTGAGTAGACAACATGAGAGAATCCAAAGAGAAGAGAGGACAGAAGGGCATCCAGAGACAGGAGATAACATAAGGGCATCTGGAGATAGTAGAGGACAGAAGAGCTTCCAGAGTGAGAAGAAGACAGAAGGGCACCCAGAGAGATTACAGGACAGAAGAGAATTCAGAGAGAACAAAGAACAGAAAGGCAACCAGAGATATGAGAGGACAGAAGAAAATCCAGAGAGAGGAGAGGACAATAGGGTATCCAGAGAGAGGATAGGACAGAAGGGAATCCGGAGAGAGGAGAGAACAGAAAAGCATCCAGAGAGAGGAGAAGACAGAATGGCATCTAGAGAGAAGGAGTAAAGAAGAGCATACAGAGAGAGGAGAGAACAGAAGGACATCTAGAGAGAGGAGAAAACAGAGGAATATCCAGAGTGAGAAGAAAATTGTCAGGAATCTAGAGAGAGGAGAAGACTGAAGGGCATCGAGAGAATTGAGAGAACGAAGGACATAGGGAGAGAGGAGAAAACAGAAGAGCATCCAGAGAAAGGAGAGGACAGAAGGGCATCAAGACAGAGGTGAGCACAAAAGGGAATTCAGAGTGATGAGTGAACAGAAGGTTATCCAGAGAGAATAGAGGACACAAGGGATCTTGAGAGAGGAGAGAAGAGAAGCGCATCCAGAGAGAGGAGAAGACAGAAGGGTATCCAGTGAGAGGAAAGAACAGAAAGGCATCAAGAGAGAGCAGAGGACAGAAGGGCATCCAGAGAGAGGAGAGGACAGAAAGGCATCCAGAGAGAGGAGAGAACAGAAATATGTAGAGAGAGGAGAAGACAGAAGGGCATCTACAGATTGGGAAAAACAGAAGAGCATCGAGAGAGAGGAAACAACATAAAGGAATCTAAAGAGAGGAGAGAATAGCAGAGCATCCAGAAAGAGGAGAGAACAGAAGGGCATCCAGAGAGATGAGAGAACAGAAGATAATCTAGAGAGAAAAGCGAACAGAAGGGCAACCAGAGATATGAGAGGACAGAAAAAAAATCCATAGAGAGGAGAGGACAGAATGGCATCCAGAGTGAGGAGAGTACAGAAGGGCATCCAGAGAGAGGAGAGGACAGAAGGGCATCCAGAGGGTGAAGAGGACAGAAGGTCATCCAGAGAGAGGAGAGAACAGAAGGGCATTCAGGGAGAGGAGAGATCAGAAGGGCATTCAGAGAGAGAAGAAAACAGAAGGGCATCAAAAGAGAGGAGAGGACAGAAATGCATCCATAGAGAAGAGAAGACAGATTGGCATCCAGAGAGAGAAGAGTTCTATCATCTCTCTGGATGCCAATCTGTTCTATCTTATCTCGGGATGTCCTTTTCTCCTCTCCTCTCTCTGGATGCCCTTCTGTCCTCTGCTCTTTCTCTATTCTCTACTGCTCTCTTCTCTCTAGATACCCTTCTGTCTTCTCCTTTCTCTGGATACCTCACAATTTTCTTCTCACTCTGGATACCCTCCTGCCTTCTACTCTCTCTAGATGAACTTCTGTTCTCTCCTCTCACTGGATGCAATTCTGTCCTCTCCTCTCTCTCTCGATGCCGTTCTGTCTTCTCATCTCTCTGGATGCCCTTCTGCTCCCTCCTCTCTCTGGATGGCCATCTGTCCTCTTCATCCTCTGTATACCCTTTTGTCTTCTCCTCTCTCTAAATGCCCTTCTGTCTTCTCCTCTCTCTGGAGGCCCTTCTGTTCTCTCCTCTTTCTAGATACCATTCTGTTCTGTCCTCTATCCAGATGCTATTCTGTCGTCTCTTCTCTCTGGATGCCCTTCTGTTCTCTTCTCTCTGGATGCCCTTCTGTCCTCTCCTCTCCCTGGATACCCGTCTGTCCTCTTCGCCATCTGGATTCCTTCTCTCTACTCTTCTTTCTGGATGCCCTTCTGTTCTCTCCTCTCTAGAAGCCCTTCTGTCTTCTCCTCTCTCTGGATGCCCTTCTGCTCCCTTCTCTCTCTGGATGCCCGTCTGTCCTCTTCTCCCTCTGTATGCCCTTCTGTCTTCTCCTCTCTATGGATGCCCTTCTGTTCTATCCTCTTTTTACATTTCCTTCTGTCTTCTCCTCTCTCTTGATGCCCTTCTGTTCTCTCCTCTTTTTACATTCCCATCTGTCTTCTCCTCTCTCTGGATGCCCTTTTGCTCTCTCCTCTCTCTGAATGCCTTCGGTCTTCTCCTCTCTCTGAATGCCCTGCTGTCTTCTCCTCTCTCTGGATGCCCTTCTGTTCTCTCCACTTTCTAGACACCATTCTGTTCTTTCTTCTATCCAGATGCCATTCTGTCCTCTCTTCTCTCTGGATGGCCTTCTGTTCTCTTCTTGTTGATGCCCTTCTGTCCTCTACTCTCCCTGTATGGCCTTCTGTCTTCTCCTTTCTCTAGATGACTTACTGTTCTCTCCTCTCTCTGGATGCCCTTTTGTCCTCTCCTCTCTCTTGATACCCTTCTGTCTTCTTCTCTCTCTGGATGCCCTTCTGTTCTCTCTTCTCTCTGGATGCCCTTGTGTTCTCTTTTCTCTCCGGATGCCCTTCTGTCTTCTCCTCTCTCTAAATGCCCTTTTGTTAACTCCTCTCATTGAGTGCAAATCTGTCCTCTCCTTTCTCTGGATGCCCTTCTGTCTTCTCCTCTCTCCGGATGCCATTCAGTCCCCTTCTCTCTCAGGATGTCCTTCAGTTTTCTGCTCTCTCTGGATGAGCTTCTGTTCTCTCCTTTTTCTGTATTATCTCCTGTTCTATCATCTCTCCAGATGCACTTCTGCTCTCTCTTCTGTTGGGATGTCCTTTTCTCCTCTCCTATCTCTGGATGCCCTTCTGTCCTCTGCTCTTTCTGTATTCTCTACTGTTCTCTTCTCTCTAGATGCCCTTCTGTCTTCTCCATTCTCTGAATGCCTGACAATTTTCTCCTCTCTCTGGATGCTCTTCTGTCTTCTCCTTTCTCTGTATGCCCTTCTGTCCTCTCCTCTCTCTGGATTCCCTTCTGTCTTCTCCTCTCCCTGGATGCCCTTCTGTTCTCTCCTCTCTCTGCATGCCCTTGTGTCCTCTTCTCTCTCTGGATGCCCTTCTGTCTGCTCCTCTCTCTAGATGCCATTCTGTTAACTCCTCTCATTGGATGCAAGTCTGTCCTCTCCTCTCTCTGGATGCCCTTCTGTCTTCTCCTCTCTCCGGATGCCATTCAGTCCCCTTCTCTCTCAGGATGTCCTTCAGTTTTCTGCTCTCTCTGGAAGGGCTTCTGTTCTCTCCTCTTTCTGTATTCTCTCCTGTTCTATCATCTCGCTGGATGCCATTCTGTTCTCTCTTCTCTCGGTATGTCCTTTTGTCCTCTCCTCTCTCTGGATGCCCTTCTGTCTTCTGCTCTTTCTGTATTCTCTACTGCTCTCTTCTCTCTAGATACCCTTCTGTCTTCTCCTTTCTCTGGATGCCTCACAATTTTCTTCTCACTCTGGATACTCTTCTGCCTTCTCCTCTCTATAGATGCCCTTCTGTTCTCTCCTCTCACTGGATACAATTCTGTCCTCTCCTCTCTCTTGATGCCCTTCTGTCTTCTCTTCTCTCTGGATGCCCTTCTGTTCTCTCCTCTTTTCACATTCCCTTCTGACTTCTCCTCTCTCTGGATGCCCTTTTGCTCTACCCTCTCTGAATGCCCTTCTGTCTTCTCCTCTCTCTGGAGGCCCTTCTCTTCTCTCCTCTTTCTAGATACCATTCTCTTCTCTCCTCTACCCAAATGCCATTCTGTCATCTCTTCTCTCTGGATGCCCTTTGGTTCTTTTCTCTCTGGATGGCCTTCTGTCCTCTCCTCTTCCTGTATACCTGTCTGTCCTCTTCTTTATTTGGATGCCTTCTCTCTTCTCCTCTTTCCGGATGCTGTTCTGAGCCCCTCCGTGTCCCCTTCACCCATGAAAGAGACACGTGAGGCAGTGTTCGAGTGGTTACCATAACGAGGCTTTTCTCTTGTATCAGCAGAAGTGGAAAGACGGAAAGCACAGAAAAGGCACTGCTTAAATACACCCTAGAGTGACATGTTCACTTCTGTTTGGCTGTTCACTCATTACCCATAATACGCCCCAGGATGGGCAGTGACTTTGGCATGCTTTTTGCCTTTTGCACCTGCGTAGTCAGTTGTTTACTAGTGGGAAGACAGGATGCCCGCGCCATCTTGGAATGATGAATGCTGTCACACTGCTCCCAACAACTCCCTCTATCTATTTATTTAAGATGGAACAGCCTATTGCCTATCAAGCGCGTCACCAACTCAGTGAGGGAAAGCAGAGGCCTGATCCTCTGTGCAAAATGAGATATTGTAATGGGTTTATTCCCATACCCATCTCGATGCCTTTTGACAGGGAAAGGGTGCCTCCACTCATGTTCCATTAAGGCTTGAAATCCGGATCTGCAATTGCTGCTGCATCTGGTCAGGCTCCCTAGTCCACTTCCCTTGTAAATAAGCAGAAAGATTATGGCTTTGAATAAATGTATCATTCATAAATCTCAGAAGTGTAATACCTAGATGTGGGGTTGCTGACACGCAGCTCATTTGAACCACATCTGTGAGCTGTTCCACATGGGCTTGGAGCAAATCAACTCTCTGATTGACCAAGAGAATGTCTGATGCCAGGCATGCATCCACTTTCTGTAGAGTGGTCAAAGCCTCAGAGGTCTTTTCTGAAATTTGATTAACAACAGTAGCTGCTGTAACTTTATTAACTATGCCTGTGCCGGCTGTCACAGCTGCAGCTGCAGAGATGGTAATAGCAGTAATAATGGCTGCAGTAATGCCAAAGTCTCTTTTATGTCTCAATAATGATGTAGTAGGGAAAGTTTCAGGATCAGCTTCTACTGGGATGGGCACAAAGGTAGGCACGTGCACAACCAAGGCTAGGTCTAGTGATCCATTCCAGCATTGTGCCAAAAAGCATGTAACATTCTTACAATCCAAGATATCAGAATTATTTTGAAAGTTGGATAAAATAAAGAAAAGTGGGGGGGTCCACACACACCAACACGGGTTGTGAAGATGCATTCCTAAACACCTTATTAATTTCAATGTTATTCAAATGGCTAGAGATATTAGATCTTGTAGCTGAAACATTTTTGTACTTCATGAAATATACCATTCAACAAGACAAAGGCAGATACAACATTTTTTAACATTCTAAATAGTGGCTACAACACATAATTTAATTGTGTTGAAACAGGGTAAACTCAAGAAAATACACATATGATTTAATTACATATACTGTCTTCTCAATAGATGAGGCATCTGTAAATACAGTAAATATAGCAAACATCTTTTCTATGGTCTGCATGCATAGTAAATTTTAGGAAATATAAAAGCATGTATAGAGAGAAATTGTACCATATGATTATCAAATTTGTCTAAAATGTTTGTCATGTAATAGGCCAAATTTAATAATTCAATAACCAATTTAATTATTATGTGGAATAAAGAATAAACCTTTTATCTAAAATGTTTTTAGGATTTTATCATAAAAACTTTATTTGTAAATGAAGAAAGACAAATCCATATTAATGGTTTCTTTTGTCAAAGGGCTGTTGTGGACATATGAGTAATAATAACACAAACAGCCAACAATTTATTATAGTCTATATAATTTATCTGTTGATAACTAACAGCTTACTTTATTTTCAGCAAAGCTATCTATCTTTTATTAGTTAATTGTCAAGGGTAATTAGGACTTGCATCCTTTTGAAATTATCAAACAGAGGTTTAAATCCTCCTATGGTAAGCTTAAGATGAGGTTTTAGCCAATTAATATCTCCAAACAACTTTTTAAAATCACTAAGAGCAAATCAAGATTAAAAGTAAACCATTTTCTTTTTGCATGTACACTCACAAGCCAGAAGATGACATTAGATCCCCACCACAAATGGTTGTGAGCCACCATGTGGTTGCTGGGAATTGGACTCAGGACCTCTGGAAGAGCAGTCAGTGCTCTTAACCACTGAGTCAGCTCTTCAGCCCCTACTATCTATTTTTATAAGAATTTTCTGTGTCACAATCTGATTAGGATATAACTGAGGTCTCAAATATTGAAAGACACTGTCTTTGAATCTTTTGTGAAGCAACAAGTATTCTAAAAAATTTTTTTTCTTTAAAGCTCGTTATATTGGAGCAAAGGCTTGCGGAAAAAACTTCTTTAGAGAAATCCACTAATAAAGTATCACACAATGAATAATATACACTAAAAGATTTAACCTCTTAATTTTTTGTATTAAAGCAACAACAATATATATATATATATATATATATATATATATATATATATAGTAAAACAATTAACCATTTTATGAAGCAATTATTTTTAACAAATATCACTTCATGGACTCTTAAAAATTATGAATAAATTTACTGCCTGTAAACCTCTCACCTTTACCAGAAATGTAAAGGGTTGGAATAAAAACATCTTTTATATCTATAATAATTCTATAAGCATTTACTGAAATGGCAGCTGGAGTAGGCAAGTTAGGCTGTATAAATCTTAAATTTGAACTTTATTTTGGATTAATTTAATAATCAATATTTTTTAGTCTAATGAATATATCAGATAAAAGCCAACCTTATTCTCTAACATCCAGAGAGAAGAGAAGACAGAAGGGCATCCAGAGAGAGTAGAGGAAAGAAGGGAATCCAGAGAGATAAGAGGACAGAAGGGCATCCAGAGAGAGAGGAGAAAACAGAAGGGCATCCAGCGAGAGGAGAGAACAGAAGGGCATCCAGAGAAAGGAGAATTCCGAAGGCTATCCAGAGAGAGGAGAAGATAGAATGGAATCCAGAGAGAGCAGAGAACAGAAGGAAATCCAGAGAGAAGAGAATACAGAAGGGCATCCAGAGAGAGGAGTGGACAAATGTGCATCTGCATAGAGGATAGAACAGAAGGTCATCCAAAGAGAGGAGAGAACAGAAGAGCATCCAGAGAGAGTTAAAGACAGAAGGGCATTTAAAGATAGGAGAGGACAGAAGGGCATTCAGAGAGTGGAGAAGACAGAAGGATATCCAGAGAGGAGAAGACAGAAGTTCATCCAGAGAGAGGAGAGTACAGAAGGGCATCCAGAGCAATGAGAGGTCAGAAGAGCCTCCTTAGAGAGAAGAGAACAGAAAGGCAACCAGAAAGATAAGAGGACAGAGGGGAATCCAGAGACAGAAGAGGACAGAAGGGCATCCTAGAGAGGAGAGGACAGAAGGGCATCCAGATAGAGGAGAGAACATAAGGGCATCCACAGAGATGAGAGTACAGGAGAGCCTCCATAGAGAGAAGAGTACAGAAAGGCAAAGAGAGATATTAGAGGACAGAAGGGAATCCAGAGAGAAAAGAGGACAGAAGGGCATCCTAGAGAGGAGAGGACAGAAGGGCATCCAGAGAGAAGAAAAGACAGAAGGCATCTAGAGAGAGGAGATTACTGAAGGGAATCCAGAGAGAAGAGGAAAGAAGGGCATCTAAAAAGAGGAGAAGACAAAAGGGAATCCAGAGGGAGGAGAGGACAGAAAGGCATCCGGATAGAGGAGAGAACAGAAGGGCATCAAGAGAGAGAAGGGACAAAAGGGCATCCAGAGACAAGAGAGGAAAGAATGGCATCCATAGAGAGGAGAGAAAAAGGGCATCTGGAGAGAGGAGAGAACAGAAAGGCATGTATAGAGAGCGGAAGACAGCAGGACATCCAGAGAGATGAGAGAACCGAAGATCTTTCAGAAAGAGGAAACAACAGAGGGGCATCCACAGTGATGAGCGAACAGAAGATCATCAAGGGAGAGAAGGAAACAGAAGGCCATCAAGAGGGATGAGAGTATAGAATAGTATCTAGAGAGAGTATAGAACAGAAGGGCATCCAGAGAGAAGATGAGACAAAACGGCATTCAGAGAGAGGAGACAACAGAAGGTCATCCATAGTGACGAAAAGACAGAAGGGCATCCAGAGAGAGAAGAGGATAGAAGGGCATCCAGATAGAGGAGAAGAAAGAAGGGCATCCAGAGAGATGCGAGGACATAAAGGCATGTAGATAGAGGAGAAGACAGAAGGGCATCCATAGATAGGTGTAAACAGAAGGGCATCCAGAGAAAAAAGAAGACAGAAGGACATCAAGAAAGACAACTGTACAGAAGGGCATCCGGAGAGTGGAGAGATCAGAAGGGCATCCAGAAAGAAAGCAAGACAGAAGGGCATCTATAGGGAGAAGAGGACAGAAGGGCATCAAGAGAGAGGAGAAGACAGAAGGCATCTGGATAGAGGAGACAACAGAAGGTCTTCCAGAGAGAGGAGACAACAGACGGTCATCAAGAGAGACAAAAAGACAGAAGGGCATCCTGAGAAAGGAGAGAATAGAAGGGCTTTAAGAGAGATGAGAGGACAGAAGGTCATCTGGAGTGAAGAGAGAACAGAAAGGCATCCAGAGAGAGTAGAGGACAAGAGGGCATCCAGAGAAAGGAGAAGACAGAAGAGTATCCAGGGAGAGGAGGAGACAGAAGGGCATCCAGAGCGATGAGAGAACAGAAGAGCATCCAGAGAGAGGAGAGGACACAAGGGTATCCAGAGAGATGAGAGGACAGAAGAGAATCTAGAGAGATGAGAGAACAGAAGAGCATCCCTAGAGAGAAGAGAACAGAGTGGCATCCAGAGAAATGAGAGGAATGAAGGGAATCTAGAGAGCTGAGAGAACAGAAGCACATGTAGAGAGAGAAGACAGAAGGGCATCCATAGAGAGGTAAAAACAGAAGAACATCCAAAGAGATTAGAAGAGAGAAGGGCATCCAGAGAGATGAGATAACAGAAGAGGATACAGAGAGAGGAGAGTTCAGAAGGGCATCAAGAGAGAGTGGAATATAGAATGTCATCCAGAGAGAGGAGAGGACAGAATGGCATCCAGAGGGAGAAAAGTACAGAAGGTCATCCAGAGAGAGGAGAAGATATAAGGGCATCTGGATAAAGGAGAGAACAGGTCATCCAGAGAGATGTGTCCCCTCATCTCTCTGGATTCCCTTCTGTCTTCTCTCATCTATGGATGCCCTTCTCTCATCTGCTCTCTTTTGATTCCCTTCTGCTTTCTACTCTCTTCTGATGCTCTTCTATTCTCTCCTCTCTGTAGATGCCTTCTGTTTTCTCCTCTCTGTGGATGCCATTCTGTAATCTCCGCTCTATGGATGTTTTTCTGTTGTCTCATTTCTCTGGATGCCCTTCTGTATTCTGCTCTCCGTGGATGCCCTTCTGTCCTCACTTCTCTCTGGATGCCCTTCTGTATTCTCCACGATCTGGATGCCCTTCTTTCCTCTCCTATCTCTGGATTTCTTTCTGTCCTACCATATCTCGGGTTGCCCTTCTGTTCTCTTTTCTCTCTACTTTATCTTCTGTTCTCTCATCTCTCTAGATGCCCTTCTGTTCTCTCCTCTTTTTGGATGCTCTTCTATTCTCTCCTCTCTTTGGATTCCCTTATGTTGTCTCCTCTCTCTCGATGCTCTTCTGTTCTTCTCAATCTGTGGATGCCCTTCTGCCCTCTCCTCTCTCTGGATGACCTTCTGTCCTCTCCTCTCTCTTGATGCCTTTCTGTTCTCTCCTCTCACTGGATGCCCTTCTGCCTTCTCCTTTCTCTGGATGCCCTTCTGTCTTCTCTGCTCGCTGGATACCGTTCAATTCTCTACTCTCTCTTGATGCCCTTCTGTTTTCTCTGCTCCCTGGATGCCCTTCTGTCCTCTCCACTCTCTGGATTCCCTTTTTGTCTTCTCCTCTCTCTGGATGCGCTTCTCTTCTCTCCTCTCTCAAGATGACCTTGTGTCCGCTATTCTCTCTGGATATCCTTCTGTTCTCTCATCTCTCTGGATTCCCTTTTGTGCTCTCCTCTCTCTGGATGCCATTCTGTCCTCTGCTCTGTCTGGATGCCCTTCTGTTTTCTCCTTTCTCCCTATGCCCTTCTGTTCTCTAGATTCTCTCTATGCCCTTCAGGCTTCTCCCTTGGCTGGATGCCTGACAATTTTCTCCTAACACTGGATATCCTTCAGTCTTCTCCTCTCTAGATGCCATTTTGTTATCTCCTCTCAGTGGATTCCATTCTGACCTCTCCTCTCTCGGGATGCCCTTCGGTCCTCTTCTCTCTCTAGATGTTTTTCAGTCTTCTGCTCTCTCTGGATGGGCTTTTGTTTTCTCCTCTTTCTGGATTCTCTCCTGTACGATCATCTCTCTGGATGCCCTTCTGTTCTCTCTTCTTTTGGGATGTCCTTCTGTCCTCTCCTCTTTCTGGATGCCCTTTTTTCTTCTCCTTTCTTTGGATGCCCTTCTTTTCTCTCCTCTCTTTGGATTCCCTTCTGTCTTCTACTCTCTCTGGATGCCCTTCTGTCCTCTCCTCTCTCTGGATGACTTTCTGTTCTCTCTTCTCTCTGGATGCCCTTGTGTTCTCTCCTCTCTCTGATGCTCTTCTGTTCTCCCCTTTCTGTGGATGCCCCTCTGTCCTCTCCTCTCTCTGGATGTCCTTCTGTTTTCTCCTCTTTCTGAATGCCCTTCTGTTCTATCCTCTCTCTGTATGCTTTTTTTCTCTCCTCCCTCTCGATGCCCTTCTGTCTTCTCCTCTCATGGGATGCCCTTCTGTTCTCCTCTCCAGTTGCCTTTCTGTCCTATCCTCCCTATGGATGCCCTTCTGTCCTCTCCTCTCTCTGGATGACCTACTGTTCTCTCCTCTCTCTGGATTCTTTCTTGTCTTCTCCTATCTCTGAATGTGCTGCTCTTATCACCTCTCTCAAGATGCTCTTGTTTCCTTGTTTCCTTTATTCTCTCTGGATATCCTTCTGTTCTCTCATCTTTCTGGATTCCCTTTTGTGCTCCCCTCTCTCTGGATGCCCTTCTGTCCTCTCCTTTCTCTAGTTGCCCTTCTGTCTTCTCCTCTCTCCTTATGCCCTTCTGTTCTCTCGATTCTTTCGATGCCCTTCAGTCTTCTACTCTCTCTGGATGGCCAACATTTTTCTCCTTACTCTGGATATCCTTCTGTCTTCTCTCTCTAGATGACCTTCTGTTATCTCCTCTCACTGGATGCCATTCTGTCCTCTACTCTATCTGGATGCCCTTCTACCTTCCTCTCTCTCCAGATGCCCTTTGGTCCTCTTCTCTCTCTGGATGTCTTCAGTCTTCTGCTCTCTCTCTTTGGGCTTCTGTACACTCCTATTTCTGGATTCTCTCCTGTACTCTCATCTCTCTGGATGCCCTTCTGTTCTCTCCTCTTTATGGATGCCCTTCTATTCTCTCCTCTCTTTGGATTCCATTCTGTCTTCTCCTCTTTTTGTATTCCCTAATGCTCTCTCCTCTCTCTGAATTCCCTTCTGTACTCTCCTCTCTCTGAATGCCCTTCTGTCCTGTCCTCTCTCTGGATGTCCTTCTGTCCTGTCCTCTCTCTGGATGCTCTTCTGTTCTCTCATCTTTATGGATGCACTTCTATTCTCTCCTCTCTTTGGATTCCCTTCTTTCTTCTCCTCTCTCTAGATGCCCTAATGCTCTCTCCTCTTTCTGAATTCCCTTCTGTTCTCTCTTCTCTCTGGATGCCGTACTGTTCTCTCCTCTCTCTGGATTCCCTTTTTGTCTTCTCCTCTCTCTCTCTGGATGCGCTTCTCTTCTCTCCTCTCTCAAGATCCCTTGTTTCCTCTATTCTCTCTGGATATCCCTCTGTTCTCTCATCACTCTGTTTTCCCTTTTGTGCTCTCCTCTGTCTTGATGCCTTTCTGTCCTCTCCTCTCTCTGAATGCCCTTCTGTCTTCTCCTCTCTCCCTATGCCCTTCTGTTCTCTCAATTCTCTCAATGCCCTTCAGATTCACCTCTCTCTGGAGGCCCGACAATTATCTCCTCACTCTGGATATTTTTCTGTCTTCTCCTCTCTCTAGATGCCCTTCTGTTCTCTCCTCTCTCTGTATGTCCCTCTTTACTCCCTGTCTCTGGATGCCCTTCTGTCTTCGCCTCTCTCTGGATGCCCTTCTGTTCCCTCCTCTCTCCAGATGCCCTTCTGTCTTTCCTCTCTCTGGATGCCCAACTGTCCTCTCCTCTCACTAGATTTTCTCTTTCCGCTCATATCTCTGGTTACCTTTCTGTTCTATTCTCTCTCTAGATTCTCTTCTGTCCTCTAATCTCTCTGGATGCCCTTCTGTCTTCTTCTTTCTCTGAAAGCCATTCTGTCTTCTCCTCTCTCCAGATGCCCTTCTGTTATCTCCTCTCTCTGGGTTCTCTTCTGTCATTTCTTCTCTTTGGATGCTCTTATGTTGTCTCCTCACTCTCAGTGCTATTCTGTTCTTACCAATCTGTGAATGCCCTTCTGTCCTCTCCTCTCTCTACCTGCGTTTCTGTTCTTTCTTCTCTCTGGATACACTTGTGTCCTCTCCTCTCTTTTTATGCCCTTCTGTTCTCTCCTCCATCTGGATTCCCTTCTGTCCTCTCATCTCCCTGGATGTCATCTTGTCTTCTCCTCTCTCTGGATGACGTTCTGATCTCTCCTCTCTCCGGATGCTCTTCTGTCTTTTCTTCACTCTGGATGCCCTTCTGTCTTCTCCTCTCTCTGGATGCCCTTCTTTTCTCTCCTCTCACTGGATGCCCTTCTATCTTCTCCTTCCTCTGGATGCCCTTCTGTCTTCTTTGCTCTCTGGATACTGTTCTATTCTGTACTCTCTCTGAATGCTCTTCTGTTTTTCTGCTCTCTGGATGGCCGTCTGTTCTCTCCTCTCTGTGGATGCCCTTCTGACCTCTCCTCTCTCTGGATGCCCTTCTGTCCTCTCCTCTCTCTGGATGGCCTTCTGTCCTCTCCTCTCTCTAGATTTCCTTTTTGTCTTCTCCTCTCTCTGGATGCGCTTCTCTTCTTTCCTCTCTCAAGATGCCCTTGTGTCCTCTATTCTCTCTGGATATCCTTCTGTTCTCTTGTCTCTCTGGATTGCCCTTTGTGCTCTCCTCTCTCTGGATGCCCTTCTGTCCTCTCCTCTCTCTCTAGTTGCCCTTCTGTCTTCTCCTCTCTCCCTATGCACTTCTGTTCTCTCTATTCTCTCAATGCCCTTCAGTCTCCTACTCTCTCTGGATACCCAACAATTTTCTCCTTATTCTGGATATCCTTCTGTCTTCTCCTCTCTCTAGATGACCTTCTGTTATCTCCTCTCACTGGATGCCATTCTGACCTCTCCTCTCTCGGGATGCCCTTCAGTACTCTTCTCTCTCTGGATCTTTTTCAGTCTTCTGCTCTCTCTGGATTGGCTTTTGTTTTCTCCTTTTTCTGGATTCTCTCCTGTACTCTCATCTCTCTGGATGCCCTTCTGTTCTCTCTTCTTTTGGGATGTCCTTCTGTCCTCTCCTCTCTCTGGATGCCCTTTTTTCTTCTCCTTTCTTTAGATGCCCTTCTTTCCTCTTCTCTCTTTCGATTCCCTTCTTTCTTTTACTCTCTGGGTGCCCTAATGCACTCTCCTCTCACTTAATGCCCTTCTGTTCTCTCCTCTCTCTGGATGCTCTTCTGTCCTATGCTCTTTCTGGATGCCCTACTGTTCTCTCCTCTCTCTGGATTCTTTTTTTGTCTTCTCCTATCACGGAATGTGCTGCTCTTCTCACCTCTCTCAAGATGCCCTTTTGTCCTCTATTCTCTCTGGATATCCTTCTGTTCTCTCATCTCTCTGGATTGCCCTTTGTGCTCTCCTCTCTCTGGATGCCCTTCTGTCCTCTCCTCTCTCTAGTTGCCCTTCTGTCTTCTCCTCTCTCCCTATGCACTTTTGTTCTCTCGATTCTCTCAATGCCCTTCAGTCTCCTACTCTCTCTGGATACCCAACAATTTTCTCCTTATTCTGGATATCCTTCTGTCTTCTCCTCTCTCTAGATGACCTTCTGTTATCTCCTCTCACTGGATGCCATTCTGTCCTCTACTCTATCTGGATGCCCTTCTACCTTCCTCTCTCTCCAGATGCCCTTCGGTCCTCTTCTCTCTCTGGATGTCCTTCAGTCTTCTGCTCTCTCTCTTTGGGCTTCTGTACTCTCCTATTTCTGGATTCTCTCCTGTACTCTCATCTCTCTGGATGCCCTTCGGTTCTATCTTCTTTTGGGATGTTCTTCTGTCCTCTCCTCTTTCTCTGGATGCCCTTCTGTCTTCTCCTGTCTTTGGATGCCCTTCTGTTCTCTCCTCTCTCTGTATTCCTGTCTGTTCTCTCCTGTATCTGGGTGTATCTGGATGCGTTTGTGTCCTCTTCGCTCTCTGGTTGTCATTTCTGTCCTTTCTTCTCTCTGGATGCCCTTCTGTCCTCTACTCTCCTTGGATGCCCTTCTGTCTTCTCCTCTCTCTAGATGCCCTTCTGTTCTCTCCTCTCTCCGGATGTCCTTTTGTCCTCTCCTCTCTCTGGATGCCCT
>NW_023045978.1:0-55229 GCF_011762505.2 Arvicanthis niloticus | reverse complement strand
CATCCAAAGAGAGGAGAAGACAGAAGGGAATTCAGAGAGAGGAGAAGACACAAGTGCATCTGGGGAGAAGAGAGAACAGAAGAGAATCCAAAGAGAGGAGAGAGCAGAAGGGTATCCAGAGAGAGGAGAAGACAGATGGGCATCGAGAGATTTGAGAAAACCGAAAGGCATCCACAGAGAGGAGAGAATAAAAGGTCATCCAGAGAGTGGAGAAGAAAGAAGGGCATCCAGAGAGAGAGAGGAGAGAATAGAATGGTATCCAGAGAGTGGAGAATACAGAAGAACATCCAGAGAGAGGAGAGAACATAATAGCATCCAGAAAAAATACAGGAAAAAAGGGCATGTAGAGAGAGCAGAGATCAGAAGGATATCCAGAAAGAGAAGCAAACAGAAGGGCATCGGGAGATAGGAGAAGACAGAAGGGCATCCAGCGAGAGGAGAGAACAGAAGGGCATCTGGAAAAAGGAGAAGAGAGAAGGCATCTAGATGGAGAAGAGGAGAGGTGGGCATCCTGAGAAAGGAGAGGCCATAAGAGCATCCAGGGAGAGAAGAGAACAGAAGGGCATCCAGAGAGAGGAGAGGACAGAAGGGCATCTAGAGAGAGCAGAGAACAGAATTGCATCCAGAAAGAGGAAAAGAGAGAAGGACATTGGGTGATAGGAGAAGACAGAAGGGCATCCAGAGAGAAGAGAGGACAAAATGGCCACCAGAGAAAAGAGAGAGCAGAAGGGCTTGCAGAGAGAGAAGAGGACAGAAGGACATCCACAGCAAAGAGTATAGAATGCCATACAAAGAAAGAAGAGAGAAGGGCATCTAGGTAGAGGAGAGAACAGAAGGGCATGTAGAGTGTAGAGAGAACAGACAGACATCCAGAGTGAGGAGAGGACAGAAGGACATCCAGAATGAAGAGAGAACAGAAGGGCATCTAGAGAGAGGAGAGGACAGAAGGGTATCCAGGGAGAAAAGAGAACAGAATGGTATCTAGAGAGAGGAGAGGATAGAAGGTCATCTAGAGAGAGCAGAGAACAGAAGGCCATCCAGAGAGAGGAGAAGACAGAAGGGCATTCACAGAAAATAGTAGAGAAGCCCATACAGACAGAGTTGAAGAAAGAAGGGGATCTAGATAGAGGAGAGAACATATGGGCATCTAGAGAGAGGAGGGAACATAAGGGCATCCAGAGTGAGTAGAGGACAGAGGGCCATCAAGAAATAGGGCCGAATAGAAGGGCATCCATTGATAGGAGAAGACAGAAGGGAATCATTATATAGGAGAGAACAGAAGGGCATTCAGAGAGAGGAGAGAGCAGAAGGGCATCCATAGAGAGGAGAAGACAGAAGGGCATCCGGAGGGAGGAGAAGACAGAAAGGCATGCTGAAAAAGGAGAGGATAGAAGGACATCCCAAGAGAGGAGAGGCCAGAATGGCATTCAGTGAGAGTAGATAACTGAAGAGCATCTAGAGAGAGGAGAAGACAGAAGTGTATCCAGAGTGAGGAGAAAATTGTTGTGCATCCAGAGAGAGAAGATAGAAGGGCATCAGGAGAGACGAGAGAACAGAAGGGCATAGGGAGAGAGGAGAAGACAGAAGGGCATCCAGAGAGGAGAGGACAGAAGGACATCCAGAGAGAGGAGAACACAGAAGGGCATCGAGAGAGATGAGAGAACAGAAGGGAATCCAGAGAGAATAGAGTACAGAAGAACATCTAGAGAGAGAAGAGAACAGAATGGCATCCAGTGAGAGGAGAGATCAGAAGGGCATCCTGAGAGAGGAGAAAACAGTATGGCATCCAGAGATAGGAAATAACAAAAGGGCATCCAGAAAGAGGAGAAGACAGAAGGGCATCCGGAGAGAGGAGAGAACAGAAGAGCATCCAGAGAGAGGAGAGAACAGAAGGATATCCAGACAGAGGAGAAGACAGAAGGGAAGCCAGAGAGAGGAGAAATAAAAGGGCATAAGGAGAGAGGAGAAGACAGAAGTGCATCCAGAAAGAGGAGCAGACAGAAGGGCATCCAGAACAAGGAGAAGACAGTAGAATATCCAGAGAGAGGAGAAAACAGAAGGGCATCCAGAGAGAGGAGAGAGCAGAAGAGCATCCAGAAAGAGGATATAACAGAAGGGAATCAAAAGAGAGGAGAAGACAGAAGGGCATCCAGAGTGAGGAGAGAACAGAAGGGCATCTAGAGAGAGGAGAGAACAGAAGGGTATCCAGAGAGAGGAGAGAGCAGAAGGGCTTCCAGAGAGAGGAGAAGACAAAAGGGCATTCAGACAGAGGAGAGAACAAAAGGGCATCCAGAAAGAGGAGATAATAGAAGAGCATCAATAGAGAGGAGAAGATAGAAGGGCATCAGGAGAGAGGAGAGAACAGAAGAGCATCCAGAAAGAGGAGAGACCTGAAGGACATCCATAGCGAGGAGAAGACAGAAGGGAAGCCAGAGAGATGAGAAAACAGAACGGCATAGGAAGAGAGGAGAACACAGAAGGGCATCCAGAGAGAGGAGAGGACAGAAGGACAACCAGAAAATGGAGAAGACAGAAGAGCATCCAGAGAGAGGAAAGGGAAGAAGAGAATCCCGGGAGAGGAGAGAACAAAGGGCATCAAGAGAAAGGAGAAGACAGAAGGGATTTCAGAGAGAGGAGAAGACAGAAGGGCATCTGAAGAGAGTAGAGAACAAAAGGGCATCCAGAGAGAAGAGAGAACAGAAGGGCATAGGGAGAGAGGAGAAGAGAGAAGGGCATCCAAAGAGAGGAGAGGACAGAAGGGCATCCAGAGAGAGGAGAGCACAGAAGGGCATCCAGAGAGACAATAGAACCGAGAGGAGTCCACAGAGAATAGAGGACAGAAGGGCATCTAGAGAGAGGAGAGTGAAGAAGGGCATCCAGAGAGAGGAGAGTGCAGAAGGGATCCAGAGAGAAGAGAGAACAGAAAGCCATCCAGAGAGAGGAGAAGACAGAAGGGCATCCATGGAGAGGAGAGATCAGAAGGGCATCCTGAAAGAGAAGAAGACAGAAGGGCATCCGGAGAGAGGAGAGAACAGAAGAGCATCCAGAGAGAGGAGAGACCAGAAGGACATCCAGAGAGAGGAGAAGACAGAAGGGAAGCCGAAGAGTTGAGAAAACAGAAGGGCATAGGAAGAGAGGAGAAGACAGAAGGGCATCCAGAGAGAGGAGAGGACAGAAGGGTATCCAGAGAGAGCAGTGTGAATAAGCGCATCCAGAGAGAGGAGAGGACAGAAGGGATCCAGAAAGAGGAGAGAACAGAAAGGTATCTAGAGAGAGGAGGGAACAGAATGGCATCCAGAGAGAGGAGAAGACAGAAGGGAATCCAGAGAGAGGAGAGAACAGAAGGGAATCCAGAGAGAGGAGAGAACAGAAGGGCATCCAGAGAGATGACAATACAGAAGGGCATCCGGGGAGAGGAGAGAACAGTAGGGCATCCAGAAAGAGGAGAGAACAGAATGGTATCAAGACAGAGGAGAAGACAGGAGGGAATCCCGAGAGAGGAGAGAACAGAAGTGCATCCAGAGAGAGGAGAGAGTAGAAGGGCATCCTGAAAGAGGAGAAGACAGTAGAACGTCTCGAGAGAGGAGAGAACAGAAGGGCCACCAGAGAGAAGAGAGAGCAGAAGGGCATATAGAAAGAGGAGAAGACAGAAGGGTATCCGGAAAAAGGAGAGAACAGAAGAGCATCCAGATGAAGGAGAGACCAGGACATCCAGAGAGAGGAGATGTCAGAAGGGCATCCAGAGAGAGGAGAGAAGAGAAGGGCATCGAGAGAGGAGAAGACAGAAACACATACACAGAGAGGGGAGAACAGAAGGGCATCCAGAGAGCAGAGAAGACAGAAGGGCATCCAGAGAGAGGAGAGGACAGAATGGCCTACAGAGAGAAGAGAGAACAGAAGGTCATCCATAGAGATGAGAGGATATAAGGGCATCCACAGAAAAGAGTACAGAAGGCCATACAGAATGAGGAGAAGACAGAAGGTCATCTGGATAGAGGAGAGAACATAAGGGCATCCAGAGAGAGGAGAGAACAGAAGGGCATTCAGAGAAGCGAGAAGACAGAAGGGATGCCAGAAAGTGGAGAGAACAGAAGGGCATTGGGAAAAAGGAGTAGAAGAAGGCATCTAGATGGAGTAGAGGAGAGGCGGGCATCCTGAGAAAGGAGAGGCCAGAAGGGCATCCAGGAAGAGGAGAGGACAGAAGGGAATCTAGAGAGAGCAGAGAACAGAACTGCATCCAGAAAGAGGAAAAGAGAGAAGGGCATTGGGTGATAGGAGAAGACAGAAGGGCATCCAGAGAGAGGAGAGGACAAAATCGCCGCCAGAGAAAAGAGAGAGCAGAAGGGCTTGCAGAGAGAGAAGAGGACAGAAGGACATCCACAGCAAAGAGTATAGAATGCCATACAAAGAAAGAAGAGAGAAGGGCATCTAGGTAGAGGATAGAACAGAAGGGCATCTAGAGAGTGGAGACAACAGAAGGACATCCAGAGAGAGGAGAGGACAGAAGGACATCCAGAGTGAGGAGAGAACAGAAGAGCATCCAGAGAGAGGATAAGAGAGAAGGGCTTCCAGAGAGAGAGGAGAGACCAGAAGGGCATCCAGAAGAGAAGAGAGAAGGCATCCGAGATGGAATAGAGGACAGACGGGCACCCTGAGAGATGAGAGGACAGAAGGCTGTCCAGGGAGAGAAGAGAACAGAAGGGCATCCAGAGAGAGGAGAGGACAGAAGGGCATCTAGAGAGAGCAGAGAACAGAAGGTCGTCCAGAGAGAGGAGAAGACAGAAGGGCATCCACAGAAAAGAGTACAGAAGGCCATACAGAGAGAGGAGAAGACAGAATGGCATCTAGATAGAAGAGAGAACAGATGGGAATCTAGAGAGAGGAGAGAACATAAGGGCATCCAGAGTGAGGAGAAGACAGAAGGGCATCAAGAAAGAGGGAAGAACAGAAGGGCATCCATAGATAGGAGAAGACAGAAAAATCCAGATATAGGAGAGAACAAAAGGGCATTCAGAGAGAGGAGAGAGCAGAAGGGTATCAATAGAGAGGAGAATACAGAAGGGCATCCAGAGGCAGAAGAGAACAGAAGGGCATCCAGAGAGAGAGGAGAAGACAGAAGGGCATGCTGAAAAAGGAGAGGATAGAAAGACATCCCAAGAGAGGAGAGGACAGAATGGCATTCAGTGATAGGAGAGAACTGAAGAGCATCTAAAGAGAGGAGAAGACAGAAGTGTATCCAGAGTGAGGAGAAAATTGTTGGGCATCCAGAGAAAGAAGAAAAACGGGCATCGGGAGAGACGAGAGAGCAGAAGGGCATAGGGAGAGAGGAGAAGACAGAAGGGCGTCCAGAGAAAGGAGAGGACAGAAGGACATCCAGAGAGAGGAGAGCATAGAAGGGCATCGACAGTGATGAGAGAACAGAAGGGCATCCAGAGAGAATAGAGGACAGAAGGACATCTAGATAGAGAAGTGAACTGAATGGCATCCAGTGAAAGGAGAGATCAAAAGGGCATCCTGAGAGAGGAGAAGACAGTAGGGCATCTGGAGAGAGGAGAGAACAAAAGGGCATCCAGAAAGAGGAGAAGACAGAAGGGCATTCGGAGAGAGGAGAGAACAGAACAGCATCCAGAGAGAGGAGAGACCAGGACATCCAGAGAGAGGAGAAGACAGTTGGGCATCCGGAGAGAGGAGAGAACAAAAGGGCATCCAGAAAGAGGAGAAGACAGAAGGGCATTCGGAGAGAGGAGAGAACAGAATAGCATCCAGAGAGAGGAGAGACCAGGACATCCAGAGAGAGGAGAAGGCAGAAGGACATCCAGAGAGAGGAGAAGACAGAAGAAATGCCAGAGAGACGAGAAAAAATGAAGGGTATAGGGAGAGAGAAGACAGAACCGCATCCAGAGAGAGAGGAGAGGATAGACGGGCATCCAGAGGGAGGAGAAGACAGTAGAACATCCAGAGAGAGCAGAGAACAGAAGGGCATCCAGAGAGAGGAGAGAGCAGAAGGGCATCCAGAAAGAGGAGATTACAGAAGGAAATCCAGAGAGAGGAGAAGACAGAAAGAAATCCAGAGAGAGGAGAGAACAGAAGGGTAACCAGAGAGAGGAGAGAGCAGAAAAGCTTCCAGAGAGAGGAGAAGACAGAAGGGCATTAGGAGAGAGAAGAGAACAGAAGGGCATCCAGAAAGAGGAGATAACAGAAGAACATCAAGACAGAAAAGAAGACAGAAGAAAATCCAGAGAGAGGAGAGAACAGAAGAGCATCCAGAAAGAAGAGAGAGCAGAAGGACATCCATACAGAGGAGTAGACATAAGGAAAGATGGAGAGATGAGAAAACAGAAGGGCATAGGGAGAGAGAAAAAGACAGAAGGGCATTAAGAAAGAGGAGAGGACAGAAAGTCATCCAAGGAAAGGAAAAGAAAGAAGAGCATACAGAGAGAGGAGAGGCAAGAATGGAATCCTGAGAGAGCAGAGAACAAAGGGCATCCATAGAAAGGAGAAGACAGAAGGGATCCAGAGAGAGGAGAGAACAGAAGGGCATCCAGAGAGAGGAGAGAACAGAAAAGCATCAGGAGAGAGGAGAGAACAGAAGGGCATCCAGAGAAAGGAGAAGCCAGAAGGGAAGCTGAAGAGATGAGAAATCAGAAGGGCATAGGGAGAGAGGATAAGACAGAATGGCATCCAGAGAGAGGAGAGTGAAGAAGGGCATCCAGAGAGAGGAGAGCACAGAAGGGCATCAGGGAGACAAGAGAACAGAGAGGAGTCCAGAGAGAATAGAAGACGAAAGGGCATCTAGAGAGAGG
Organism: Arvicanthis niloticus; assembly: GCF_011762505.2. Lineage (NCBI taxonomy): Eukaryota > Metazoa > Chordata > Mammalia > Rodentia > Muridae > Arvicanthis > Arvicanthis niloticus. The sequence goes on along the minus strand of NW_023045978.1, from coordinate 48,426 downwards.
AGAGTGAAGAAGGGCATCCAGAGAGAGGAGAGCACAGAAAGGATCCAGAGAGAAGAGAGAACAGAAAGCCATCCAGAGAGAGAAGAAGACAGAAGGGCATCCTTAGAGAGGAGAGAACAGTAGAGCATGCAGTTAGAGGAGAGACCAGAAAGACATCCAGAGATAGGAGAAGACAGAAGGGAAGCCGAAGAGATGAGAAATCAGAAGGGCATAGGAAGAGAGGAGAAGACAGAAGGGCATCCAGAGAGAGGAGAGGACAGAAGGGTATCCAGAGAGAGCAGTGGGAATAAGGGCATCCAGAGAGAGTAGAGGACAGAAAGGAATCAGAAAGAGGAAAAAACAGAAGGCATCTAGAGAGAGGAGGGAACTGAAGGGCATCCAGAGAGAGGAGAAGACAGAAGGGCATCCAGAGAGAGGGGAGAACAGAAGGCCATCCAGAGAGCAGAGAAGACCGAAGGGCATCCGGAGAGAGGAGAGGACAGAGGGGAATCTAGAGAGAGGAGAGAACAGAAAAGAATCCAGAAAGAGGAGAGTGCAGAAGAGCATCCAAAGAGAGGAGCAGAAGGTAGGGCATCCAGAGAGAGGAATGAACAGAAGGGCATCCAGAGAGAGGAGATAACAGAAGGGCATCTAGAGAGAGGAGAGGAGAGAAGGGCATGCAGAGAAAGGAGAGCACAGAAGGACATCCAGCAAGACGAATGAACAGAGAGGAATCCAGAGAGAATAGAGGACAGAAGGGCATCTAGTGAGAGGATAGAAGAGAAGGGCATCCAGAAAGGGGAGAAGACAAAAAGGGAATGCAGAGAGAGGAGAGAACAGAAGGGCATGTAGAGAGAGGAGAGGACAGAAGGGCATCCAGAGTGAGGTGAGGAAAGAAGGGCATCCAGAGAGAGGAGACTGAAGAAGGGCATCCAGAGAGAGGACAGGACAGAAGGGATCCAGAGAGAGGAGAGAACAGAAAGCCATCCAGAGAGAGTAGAAGACAGAAGGGCATCCATGGAGAGGAGAGGTCATAAGGGCATCCAGAGAGAGGAGAGTACAGAAGGACATCGAGTGAGGAGAAGACAGAAACACATCCACAGAGAGGGGAAAACAGAAGGGCATCCAGAGAGCAGAGAGGACAGAACGGCTTCCAGAAAGAGGAGAAGACAAAAGGACATCCAGAGAGAGGAGAGCACAGAAGGGATCCAGAGAGAGGAGAGATCAGAAGGGCATCCAGAGAGAGGAGAGAACAGAAAACCAACCAGAGGGAAGCGAACACAGAAGGGCATCCAGAGAAAGGAGAGAACAGAAGGGCTTCCAGAGAGATGAGAGGAAAAAAGTGAATCTAGAGAGAGGAGAGAACAAAAAGGCATGTACAGAGAGGAGAACAGAGAAGGGCATCCATATAGAGGGGAAATCAGGACATGCAGAGAGAGAAGACAGAAGGGCATCTGGAGTGAGGAGATAACATGAAGGCATCCAGAGAGAGGAGAGGACAAGAGGGCATCCAGAGAAAGGAGAAGACAGAAAAGTATCCAGGGAGAGGAGGGGACACAAGGGCATAAAGAGAGATGAGAGAAGAGAAGAGCATCCAGAGAGAGCAGAGGACACAAGGGCATCAAGAGAGATGAGAGAACAGATCTTCCAGAGAGAGGAGTAAACAGAAGGGCATCCACAGAAATGAGCAATCAGAAGATCATCCAAAGAGAGAAGGGAACAGAAAGGCATCCTGAGGGATTAGAGGACAGAAGAGAATCTAGAGAGATGAGAGAACAGAAAAACATCCATAGAGAGAAGAGAACAGAATGGTATCTAGAGAAATGAGAGGAATGAAGGGAATCTAGAGAGCTGAGAGAACAGAAGGGCATGTAGAGAGAGGAGAAGACAGAATGGCATCCATAGAGAGGTAAAAACAGAAGGGCATCCAGAGAGAGGATATGAGAGAAGGGTATCCAGAGAGATGAGATAACAGAAGAGCATCCGGAGAGAGGAGAGTTCAGAAGGGCATCAAGAGAAAGTGGAAGACAGAAGGGAATCCAGAGAGAGGAGAGTTCTGAAGGGCATCAAGAGAGAGTGGAAGACAGAAAGGCATCCAGAGAGAGGAGAGGACAGAAGGGCATCCAGAGGGAGAAAAGAACAGAAGGGCATCCAGAGAGAGGAGAAGACAGAAGGGCATCCAGATAGAGGAGAGAACAGAAGGTCATCCAGAGAGATGAAAATACAGAAGTGCAGACAAAGAGAGGAGAGGACAGACGGATATCTGGAGAGAGGAGAGAACAAAAGGGCATCTGGCAAGAGTGAGGGAAGAAGGGCATCCTGAGACTGGAGAGAAAAGAAAATCATCCAGATGACGAGAGAAGAGAAGCGCATCAATAGAGAGGAGCAGGATGTTGGTCATCCTGATAGAGGAGAGAACAGAAGGGCATCCACAGAAAGGAGAAGACAGAAGGGCATCAAGAGAAAGGAGAGGACAGAAGGGCATCAAGACAGAGGAGAGAACAGAAGAGCATCCAGTGAGAGGAGCAGAAAGAAGGTCATGCAGTCAGAGGAGAGAACAGAAGGGCATCCAATGAGAGGAGAAGACAGACAGGCATCGAGTGAGAGGAGAGGACAAAATGGCATACAGAGAGAGGAGAGGACAGAAGAACATCAAGAAGAGGATAGAACAGAAGGGCATCTAGAGAGTGGAGGAAACAGATCATCCAGAGAGAAAAGAGAACAGAAGGGCATACATAGAGGGGAGCATAGAGAGGGCCTCCAGAGAGAGGAGAGAACTGAAGGGCATTCAGAAAGATGAGAGTACAGGAGAGCATCTATAGTGACAAGAGAACAGAAGGGCAACGAGACAGAGAAGAGGACAAACGGGAATCCAGAGAGAGGAGAGGATAGTAGGGCATCCAGAGAGAGGAGAGGACAGAATGGCCTCCAGAGAGAAGAGAGAACAGAAGGGCATCCAGAGCGTGGAGAAGACCGAAGAGCATCTAGAGAGAGGACAGAACAGAAGAGCATCCAGAGAGAGGAGACAACAGAAGAACATCCAGAGAGGAGAGAACAGAATGGCATCCAGAGAGAGGAGAAGACAGAATGGCATTCAGAGAAAGGAGAGTAAAAATGGGCATACAGAGAGAGAAGAAAACAGAAGGGCATCCAGAAAGAGGAGAGGACAGAAGGGCATCCACAGACAGGAGAGAACAGAAGAGCATCGAGAGAGAGAGGAAAGAACGGAAGGGTATCCAGAGAGAAGAGAAGACAGAAGGGCATCCAGAAAGAGGAGAGAACAGAAGGACATCCAGAGAGATGAGAGTACAGGAGAGCCTCGATAGATAGAAGAGAACAGAAAGCCAACCAGAGAGATTAGAGGACGAAATGGAATCCAGAGAAAGAAGAGGACAGAAGGGCCTCCAAGAGAAGAGAGGACAGAAGGGCATCCAGAGAGAGGAGAGGACAGAAGGGCATCCAGAGAGAGGAGAATACAGAAGTGCATCCAGAGAGAGGAGAATACAGAAGGGAATCCAGAGAGAGGATGGGAAAGAAAGGCATCCGGAGAGAGGAGGAAACAGAAGGGCATCCAGAGAGAGGAGAAGACAGAAGCACATCCAGAGAGAGGAGAGTAAAGAAGGTCATACAGAGAGAGGAGAGAACAGAAGGGCATCCAGAAAGAGGAGAGGATAGAAGGGCATCCACAGACAGAAGAGAACAGAAGTGCATCCAGAGAGAAAAGAAGACAGAAGGCATCAAGTGAGAGAGGAATTTACAGAAGGGCATACAGAGAGAAGAGAAAAGAAGGGCATCCAGAGAGAGGAGAAGACAGAAGGGCATCCAGAGAGAGGAGAGAACAGAAAGGCATAAAAAGATAGGAGAGGACAGAAGTGCATTCAGAGATTGGAGAGAACAGAAGAGCATCGAGATAGAGGAGAGACACAGGGCATCCAGAGTGATGAGAGAACAGAAGGTCTTCCAGAGATAGAAGAGAACAGAAGGGCATCCACAGAGATGAGCAAACAGAAGATCATCCAGAAAGAGAAGGAAACAGAACGGCATCCAGAGGGATGAGAGGACAGAAGAGAATCAAGAGAGAGGAGAGAACAGAAGGGCATCTAGAGAGATGAGAAGACAGAAGGGCATCCAGAGAGAGGAGAGTACAGAAGGGCATTCAGAGAGAGGAAAGAACAGAAGGGCATGCAGAGAGAGGAGAAAACAGAAGGGTATTCGGAAAGAGGAGAGAACAGAAGGTAATCCAGAAAAAGGACACAAAAGAATGTCATCCATAGTGAAGAAAAGTCAGAAGGGCATCCAGAGATAGGAGAGGACAGAATGGCATGTAAATAGAAGAGAACAGAAGGACATCCATAGAGAAGAGAAGACAGAAGGGCATCCAGAACGTTGACAGGACAGAAAGGCATGTAGAGAGAGGACAAGACAGAAGGGCATCCATAGATATGTGAAAACAAAAGGGCATCCAGAGAGAGGAGAAGACAGAAGGGTATCCAGAGAGATGAATGGACAGAAGAACATCTGGTGAGTGGAGAGATCAGAAGGGCATCCAGAGAGAGGGGTAGACAGAAGGGCATCCAATGAGATGAGAAGACAGAAGGGCTTCCAGAAAAGAGAGAAAAGACAGTCATCCATAGAGATGACATGACAGAAGGGCATCCAGAGAAAGGAGAGAACGGAAGGACTTCCAGAGAGAGGAGAGAACAGAAGGGCATGTAGAGATAGAAGAAGACAGAAGGGCAACCAAGATAGGTGAAAAAAGAAGGGCATCCAGAGAGAGGAGAAGACAGATGGGCATCCGGTTAGAGGAGAGAACCAAAGGGCATCCAGAGAGAGGAGACAACAGAAGGTCATTCAGAGGGAGGAGAAGACAGAAGGGCATACAGGGAGAGGAGAGGACAGAAGGGAATCCAGAGAGAGGAGAGAACTGAAGGGCATCCAAAGAGAAGAGAAGACAGAAGGGCATCCCGAGAGAGAAGAGGAAAGAAGGGAATCCAGAGAGAAAAAAGTACAGAAGTGCATTTAGCGAAAGGAGAGGACAGAAGGGCATCCAGTGAGAAGAGAGAACAGAAGGGCATCCAGAGAAAGGAGAAGACCGACACACATCCAGAGAGAAAAGAGGACAGAAGGGCCTACATAGAGAGGAGGGAACAGAAGGGCTTCCAGAGAGTGAAGAAAACAGAAGGGCATCGAGAGAGAGGAGAGGACAGATGTGCATCTGCATAGAGGATAGAACAGAAGGGCATCCAGAGAGAGGAGAGAACAGAATAGCATCCAGAGAGAGGAGAAGACAGAATGGCATTCAGAGATAGGAGAGTACAGAAGGGCATCCAGAGAGCACAGAAGACAGAAGGGCATTCAGAGAGAGGAGAGAACAGAAGGGCATTCAGAAAGACGAGAGAACAGGAGAGGATCCAAAGAGAGAAGAGACCAGAAGGGGAAACAGAGATATGAGAGGGCAAAAGGGAATCCAGTGAGAGGAGCGAATAGAAGCGTATCCAGAGAGAGGAGAAGACAGAAGGATATCCAGAGAGAGAAGTGGACCGAAGGGCATCTGGAGAAAGGAGAAGATAGAAGGGCTTCCAGAGAGAGGAGAGGACAGAAGGATACCCAGAGTGAGGAGAAAATTGTCGGGCATCCAGATGGAGAAGAATACTGAAGGGCTTTGAGAGAACCAAGAGAACAGAAGGGCATAGGAGAAAGGAGAAGACAGAAGAACATCCAGGGAGAGGAGAGGACAGAAGGGATCCAGGGAGAGGAGGGAACAGAAAGCCATCCAGAGAGAGGTGAGGACAGAAGGGCATCCAGAGAGATAAGAAGACAGAAGGGCATTGAGAGAGAGGATAGACCAGAATGGCATCCAGAGAGAAGAAAGAAGAGAAGGACATCCAGAGAGAGGAAAAGATAGATTGCCATCAGTAAAGAGGAGAGAACAGAAGGACATCCAGAGGGAGGAGACAACAGAAGGTCATCCAGAGTGATGAAAATACAGAAGGGCATCCAGGGAGAGGAGAGGACACAAGAACAACCAGGGAGATGAGAGAACAGAGAAGCCTCCAGAGAGAGAAGAGAACAGAGGGGCATCCTGCGAGAGGAGAAGACAGAAGGTCATCCAGAGAGAAGAGAGGACAGAAGGGCATCCAGAGAGAGAGAAGAAGACACAAGGGCATCCAGATAGAGTAGGAACAGAAAGGCATAAAGAGAGAGGAAAGAACAGACGGGTATCTGGAGAGAGAATAGGAGAAAAGGGCATCCAGAGAGAGAAGAGAACAGAAAGGCATCCAAAGAAATAGAAGACAGAAGGGCAGACAGAGAGAGGAGAGGACAGAAGAAAATCTGGAGAGTGGAGAGAACAGAAGGTCATCTAGAGAGAAGGGAAGACAGAAGGGCATCCAGAGAGAGGAGAGTAAAGAAGGGCATACAGAGAGAGTAGAGAACAGAAGGGCATCCAGAAAGATGAGAGAACAGAAGGGCATCCAGAGAGAGAGAGAGAGAGAGTAAAGAAGGGCATCCACAGATTAGGAAGAACAGAAGAGCACCGAGAGAGAAGAGAAAACAAAAGGGCATCCAAAGAGAGGGGAGGACAGAAGGGCATCCAGAGAGAGGAGAGAACAGAAGGTGATCCAGAGAGAGGAGAGGACAGAAGGGCTTCCAGAGAGAGAAGAAGACAGAATTGCATCCAGAGAGATTAGAGGACAGAAGAGAATCTTGAGCGAGAAAAGAGAACAGAAGGGAAACCAGAGATATGAGAGGACAGAAGAAAATCCAGAGAGAGGAAAGGACAGTAGGGCATCAATAGAGATTAGAGGACAGAAGAGAATCTAGAGAGAGAAGAGAACAGAAGGGAAACCAGAGATATGAGAGGACAGAAGGAAATCCAGAGAGAGGAAGGTCAGTACGGCATGCAGAGGGAGGAGAGGATAGAAGGGAATCTGGAGAGAGGAGAGAACAGAAGGGCATACAGAGAGAGGAGAGAACAGAAAGGTATCCAGTGAGAGGAGAGGAAAAAAGGGCATCTAGAGAGAGGAGAGAACAGAAGGACATCCAAAGAAAGAAGACAGAAGGGCATCCAGAAAGAGGAGAGGACAGAAGGACATCCCAAAAGAAGAGAGAACAGAAGGGCATCCAGAGAGATGAGAGTACAGGAGAGAATCCCGAAAGAGGAGAGAACAGAAACCCATCCAGAGAGAGCAGAAGACTGAAGGGTATCCAGAGAGAGAAGAGGACCGAAGGGATTCGGGAGAGTGGAGAAGACAGAAGGGATCAAGAGAGAGGAGAGAACAAAAAGCCATCCAGAGAGAGGTGAGGACAGAAGGGCATCCAGAGAGAGGAAAGAACAGAAGGGCATCCATGGAGAGGAGAGGTCAGAAGGGCATGCACAGAGAGGAGAGAACAGACAGGCATCCAGAGAGCAGACAAGACAGAATGGCATCCAGAGAGAGTAAAGAATAGAACAGTATCCAGAGAGCAGAGAAGAAAGAAGGGCATCCAGAGAAAGGAGAAGACAGAAAGGCATCCAATGAGAGGAGAGAACAGAAAGGCATCCAGAGAGAGGAGAAGACAGAAGGGCATCCATAGAGAGTTGAAAACAGAAGTGCATCCAGAGAGAGGAGAAGACAGAAGGGCATCCAGAGTGAAGAGAAGACAGAAGAGCATCTGCAGAGAGGAGAGGTCAGAAGGTCATCCAGAGAGAGAAGACAGAAGGACATCCAGAGTGATGAGAACAGAAGGGAATCCAGATGGAGGAGAGAACAGAAGGGCATAAAAAGAGAGGACACAAGTGCATCCAGAAAGAGGAGAGAACAGGAAGGCATGTAGAGAGAGCAGAAGATAGAAAGGCATCCACAGATTGGGAAGAACAGAAGAGAATAGAGAGAGAAAAGAAAACATAAGGGCATCCAAAGAGAGTAGAGGACAGAAGGGCATCCAGAGAGAGGAGAGAACAGAAGGGCATCTGGAGAGAGGAGAGGAAAGAAGGGCTTCCAGAGAGAGAGAGAGAAAAAAAGACAGAAGGGCATCCAGAGAGATTAGAGGACAGAAGAGAATCTAGAGAGAGAAGAGAACAGAAGGGAAACCAGAGATATGAGAGGACAGAAGGAATTCCAGAGAGAGAAGAGGACAGTAGGGCATCTAGAGAGAGGAAAGGACAGAAGGGAATCCAGAGAGAGGAGAGAACAGAAGGGGATCAAGAGAGAGAAGACAGAAGGGCATCCAGAGAGAGGAGAGTAAAGAAGGTCATCCAGAGAGAGGAGAATACAGAAGGGTATCCAGAGAGATTAAAGAATAGAAGAGCATTTGACGAGAGGAGAAAACAGAAGGACATCAAAAGAGAGGAGAGGACAGAAGAGCATCCATAGAGAAGAGAAGACAGAAGGGCATCCAGAGAGAAGATAGGACACAAGGGCATCCATAGAGAGGAGAAAACAGAAGATCATCCAGAGAGAAAAGAGAACAGAAAGGCATTCAGAGAGAGGGGAAGACAGAAGGGCATCCCAAGAGAAGAGAGGACAGAAATGGCATCCAGAGAGAGAAGAGGACACAAGGGCAACAAGATAGAGAAGAGAACAAAAGGGCATCCAGAGAGAGGAGAGAACAGAAGGGCATCCAAAGAAAGGAGAAGACAGAAGGGCATCCAGAGATATGACAGTACAGGAGAGAATCCAGAAAGAGGAGAAATCAGAAGCCCATTCAGAGAGAGAAGAAGACTGAATGACATCCAGAGGGAGAAGAGGACCAACTGGCATCTGGAGAGAGGAGAAGACAGAAGGACATCCAGAGAGAGGAGAGGACAAAATGGCATCCAGTGAGAGGAGATAACAGAAGGGAATCTAGAGAGGGGAGAAGACAGAATGATATCCAGAGTAAGGAGAAAATTGTCGGGCATCCAGAGAGAGGAGGAGACTGAAGGGCATCGAGAGAATCGAGAGAACAGAAGGGCATAGGGAGAGAGGAGAAGACAGAAGGGCAACTAGAGAGAGGAAAGGACAGAAGGGCATGCAGAGAGAGGAGAGCACAAAAGGGAATCCAGAGAGATGAGAGAACAGAAGGATATCCAGAAACAATAGAGGACACAAGGGCATCTTGAGAGAGGTGATAAGAGCAGTGCATCCACAGACAGGAGGAGACAAAAAAAAATCCAGAGAGACGAGAGAACAGTAGGGCATCCAGAGAGTGGAGAGGACAGAAGGGCATCCAGAGAGAGCAGAGGACAGAAGAGCATCCAGAGAGGAAAGAACAGAAAGGCATCCATGGATAGGATAGGTCAGAAGGGCATGAACAAAGAGGAGAGAACAGAGGGGCATTTAGAGGTCAGAGAAGACAGAAGGGAATCCAGAGAGTGTAGAGAATATAATGGTATCCAGAGAGCAGATAAGAAAGAAGGGCATCCAGAGAAAGCAGAAGACAGAAGGGCATGCAGTGAGAGGAGAGAACAGAAGGGCATCCAGAGAGAGGAGAAGACAGAAGGGCATCCATAGAGAGGTGAAAACAGAAGTGCATCCAGAGAGAAGAGTGAATAGAAGAGCATCGGATGAGAGGAGAAAACAGAAGGGCATCAAAAGTGAGGAGAGGACAAAAGGGCATCCAGAGAAAAAAGAAGGCAGAAGGGCATCTGGAGAGAGGGGAGGACACCAGGGCTTCAAGAGAGATGAGAGAACAGAAGATCATCCAGACAAAGAAGAGAACAGAAGGATATCCAGAGAGAGGAGAAGACAGAAGGGAAGGGAATCCAGAGAGAAGAGAGGACAGAAATGGCATCCAGAGAGAGAAGAGGACACAAGGGCATCCAGATAGAGGAGCGAACAGAAGGGCATACAGAGAGAGGAGAGAACAGAAGGGTATCCAGAGAGAGGAGAGGAAAAAAGAGCATTCCAGGGAGAGGAGAGAACAGAAGGGCATCCAAAGGAAGGAGAAGACAGAAGGGCATCCATAGAGAGAAGAGGACAGAAGGACATCGCAAAAGAAGAGAGAATTGAAGGGCATCCAGAGAGATGAGAATACAGGAGAGAATCCAGAAAGAGGAGAGAACAGAAGCCCATCCAGAGAGAGCAGAAGACTGAAGGACATCCAGAGGGAGAAGAGGACCGAATGGATTCCAGAGAGAGGAGAAGACAGAAGGGCATCCAGAGAGAGGAGAGTACAGAATATCATCCAGTGAGAGGAGAAAAAAGAAGGGCATCTAGAGAGAGGAGAAGACAGAAGGACATGCAGAGTGAGGAGAAAATTGTTGGGCATACAGATGGAAGAGAATACTGAAGGACATCAAGAGAATTGAGAGAACAGAAGGTCATAGGGAGAGAGGAGAAGACAGAAGGTCATCCAGAGAGAGGAGAGGACGGAAGGGCATCCAGATAGAGGAGAGAACAGAAGAGCATCTAGAGAGAGGAGAGTACAGAATGGATCCAGAGAGAGGAGAGGACAGAAGGGCATGCAGAGATAGAAGGGAACAGAAGGGCATCCAGAGGGATGAGAGTACAGAAGAAAATCTAGAGAAATGAGAGAACAGAAGGGCATCCAGAGAGATGAGAAGACAGAAAGGCATCCAGAGAGAGGAGAGGACAGAATGGCATGCAGAGAGAGGAAAATACAGAAGGAGATCCAGAGAGAGGAGAAGACAGAAGTGCATCAGGAAAGAGGAGAGAATAGAAGGACATCCAGAGGGTGGAGACAACAAAAGGTCATCCATAGTGATGAAAATACAGAAGGGCTTCCATGTAGAGGAGAGGTCAGAAGGGTATGCACAGAGAAGAGAGATCTGAGGGGCATGCAGAGAGCAGAGAAGACAGAAGGGCATCCAGAGAGAGTAGAGAATAGAACGGTATCCAGAGAGCAGAGAAGAAAGAAGGGCATCCATAGAAAGGAGAAGACAGAAGGACATCCTTTGATAGGAGAGAACAGATGGGTATCCATAGAGAGGGGAGAACAGAAGGGCATCTGGAGAGAGGAGAGGACAGAAGGGCTTCCAGAAAGAGAAGAAGAGAGAAGGGCATACAGAGAGATTAGAGGACAGAAGAGAATCTAGAGAGAGAAGAGAACAGAAGGGCAACCAGAGATATGAGAGGACAGAGGGAAATCCAGAGAGAGCAGAAGACAGTAGGGCATCCAGAGAGAGGAGAGTACATAAGGATATCCGGAGAGAGGAGAGAAATGAAGTGCATCCAGAAAGAGTAGAGAACAGAAGGGCATCCAAAGAGAGGAGAGGGCAGAAGGGCATCTAGAGAGAGGAGAGAACAGAAGGGCATCCTGAGAGAAGAGAGAACAAAAAGTAATCCATAGATTGGAGAGGACAGAAGGGCATCCAGAGAGAGGAGAAGACAGAAGGGCTTCCCGAGAGAGGAGAGGAAGAAGGGCATCCAGACAGAGGAGAGGACAGAAGGGATCGAGAGAGAGGAGAGAACAGAAAGCCATCCACACAGAGGAGAACACAGAAGGGCATCTAGAGAGAGGAGAGAACAGAAGGGCATCCCGAGACAGGAGAAGACAGAAGGGCATACAGAGAGAGGACAATAAAGAAGGGCATACAGGGAGAGGAGAGAAATGAAGGGCATGAAGAAATAGGAGAGAACAGAAGGGATTCCATAGAGAGGAGAGGGCAGAAGGGCATCCAGAGAGAGGAGAGAACAGAAGGGCATCCAGAGAGAAGAGAGAACACAAAGGAATCCAGACAGAGGAGAGTACAGAAGGGCATCCATAGAGACGAGAAGACAGAAGGGCATCTGGAGAGAGGAGAAGACAAAAGGGCATCCAGAGTGATAAGAGAACAGAGGAGTATCCATAGAGAGAATATAATAGAAGAGCATCCAGAGAGATGAGAGGACAGAAAGGCATCAAGAGAGAGGAGAGGACAGAAGGTCATCCAGAGAGATTAGCAGAGAGAAGGGCATCCTGTTAGTATAGAGTAAATAAGGGCATCCAGAGAGATGAGAGAACAGAAGAGCATCCAGAAAGAGGAGAAGACATCCAGAGAGTGGAGCTGACAGAAGGGCATCCAGATAGAAGAGAAGACAGAAGGGCATGCGGAGAAAGAAGAGAAAAGAAGGGCATCCAGAGAGAGGAGACGACAGAAGGGCATCCAGAGAGACAAGACAAAAGGGCATCCAGAGAGATAAGAGAACAGAGAAGCATCCATATAGAGAATATATTAGAAGGGAATCCAGAGAGATGAGAGGGCAGAAAGGAATATAGAGAGAGGAGAAAATAGAAGGGCATGTAGCGAGAAGAGAAGACAGAAGGGCATCCAGAGAGAGGTGAGCATAGAAGGGCATCCAGAGAGAAGAGAAAAGAAAGGCATCCAGAGAGAGGAAAGTAAAGAAGGGCATCCAGAAAGATGAGAGAACAGAAGGGCATCTGGAGAGAGGAGAGGATAGAAGGCATCCACAGATTTTGAAGCACAGAAGAGCATCGAGAGAGAGAGGAGACAACATAAGGGCATCGAAATAGAGCAGAGGACAGAAGGGCATCCAGAGAAAGGAGAGAACAGAAGGGCATCTGGAGATAGGAGAGGACAGAAGGGCTTCCAGAGAGAGAAGAACACAGAAGGGCATCCAGAGAGATTAGAGGACAGAAGATAATCTAGAGAGAGAAGAGAAAAGAAAGGAAACCAGAGATATGAGAAGACAGAAAAAAATCCAGAGAGAGGCATCTGGAAAGGAAAACAGAAGGGCATCCAGAGAGAGGAGAAGACAGAAGGGCATCCAGAGAGAGGAGAGGACAGAAGGGCAACCAAAAAGAGGAGAAGACAGAAGTATATCCAAAGTTAGGAGAAAATTGTAGGGCATCCAGAGAGAGTATAAGACTGACGGGTATCGAGAGAATCGAGAGAACAGAAGGGCATAAGGAGAGAGGAGAAGACAGAAGGGCAACTAGAGAAAGGAGAGGACAGAAGGGCATCCAGAAAGAGGGGAGCACAAAAGGGAATCCAGAAAGATGAGAGAACAGAAGGATATCCAGAGAGAATAAAGGAAACAAGGGCATCTTGAGAGAGGTGAGAAGAGCAGCGCATTCAGAGATAGGAGAAGACAAGAAAGAATCCAGAGAGAGGAGAGAACAGTAGGTCATCCAGAGAGAGGAGAGGACAGAAGGGCATCCATAGGGAGGATAGGACTAAAAGGCAACCGGAGAGGAGAACAGAAGGGCATCCCAAGAGAGGAGAAGACAGAAGGGCATGGAGAGGGAGGAGAGAAAAAAAGCATACAGAGAGAGGATAGAACAGAAGGGCATTCAGAAAGAGGAGAAAACAGAAGGACATCCAGAGAGAGGGGAGGACAGAAGGGCATCCACAGAAAGGGGAGAACAGAAGAGCATCAGAGAGAGGAGAGAACACAAGGGCATCCAGAGAGAAGAGAGAACAGAAAGTCATCCAGAGAGAGGAGAGGACAGAAGGGCATCCAGAGAGAGTAGAAGACAGAAGGGAATCCAAAGAGAGGAGAGAAAAGAAGGGCATCCAAAGAAAGGAGAAGAAAAAAGGGCATCCAGAAAGAGGAGAGGACAGAAGGACATCCCAAAAGAAGAGAGAACAGAAGGGCATCCAGAGAGATGATAGTACAGGAGAGAATCCAGAAAGAGGAGAAAACAAAAGCCCATCCAGAGAGAGCAGAAGACTGAAAAACATCCAGAGAGAGAAGAGGACCGAAGGGCATCCCGAGAGAGGAGAGGTCAGAATGGAATCCAGTGAGAGGAGATAACAAAATGGCATCTAGAGAGGAGAAGACTGAAGGATATCTAGTGTTAGGAGAAAATTGTCAGGCATCCAGCCAAGGGAGAAGCCTGAAGGGCATAGAGAGAATCTAGAGAACAGAAGGGCATAGGGAGAAAGGAGAAGACAGAAGGGCATCCAGACAGAGCAGAGGACATAATGGCATCCAGAGAGAGGAGAGCACAAAAGGGAATCCAGAGAGATGAGAGAACAGAAGGATATCCAGAGAGAATAGCGGACACAAGGTCATCTTGAGAGAGGAGAGAAGAGAAGCGCATCCAGAGAGAGGAGAAGACAAAAAGGGAATCCAGAGAGTGGAGAGGACAGAAGGGCATCCGGAGAGAAGAGAGGACAGAAGGGCATCCAGGGAGCAGAGAAGACAGAAGGGCATCAAGAGAGAGTAGAGAATTGAACGGTATCCAGCGAGCAGAGAAGACAGAAGGGCATCCAGAGAAAGGAGAAGGCAGAAGGGCATCCAGTGAGAGGAGAGAACAGAAAGGCATCAAGAGAGAGGAGAGGACAGAAGGTCATCCAGAGAGAGGAGAGGGCAGAACTGAATCCACAGATTGAGAAGAACAGAAGAGCATCAAGAGAGAGGAGACAACATAAGGGAATCCAAAGAGAGGAGAGAATAGAAGAGCATCCAAAAAGAGGAGAGAACAGAAGGGCATCTAGAGAGATGAGAGAACAGAAGATAAAGTAGAGAGAAAAGAGAACAGAAGGGCAACCCGAGATATGGTAGGACAGAAAGAAATCCAGAGATAGGAGAGGAAAGAAGGGCATCCAGATCGTGGAGAATACAGAAGGGCATCCAGAGAGAAGTGAGTACAGAAGGGCATCCACGGAGAGCAGAATACAGAGGGGCATCCAGAGAAATGAGACAACAGAAAAACATCCATAGAGCGGAGATTACAGAATGGCATCCACAGAAAGGAGAATACAGAAGGCATCTACAGAGAGGAGAGAATAGAAGAGCATCAGAAGAGAGTAGAAAACAGAAGGGAATCAAAAGAGAGCAGATGAGAGAAGGGCATCCATAGATGAGAGAAGACAGAAGGGAATCCAGAGAGATGAGGGGACACATCTCTCTGGATGACCTGTTCTCTCCTTTATCCAGATGCCCTTATATCTTCTCCTCTCTCTGGATGACCTTCTGTTCTTTTCTCCCTCTGGATGCCATTCTGTCCTCTCCTCTCTCTGGATGACATTCTATATTCCACTCTCTCTTGATGCCCTTCTGAACTCTCCTCTCTCTGTATCCTCTTCTGTTATCTCATCTCTCTGGATGCCCTTCTCTCTTCTAATCTCTTTGGATGTTCTTCTGTTTTTACCTCTCTATGGATGCCCTTCTGTCTTCTCTCTCTACATGTGCTTCTGTTCTCTCAGCTCTCTAGATTCCCTTCATTCCTCTCATTTCTCTGGATGCCACTCTGTTCTCTTCTCTCTAGGGATGCTCTTCTGTTCTCTCATCTCTCTAGATTCTCTTCTGTCCTCTCATCTCTCTGGATCCCCTTGTGTCCTCTCCTCTCTCTGGATGCTCTTCTGTTCTCTCATCGCTCTGGATGCCCTTCTGTCCCCTCCTCTCCCTGGATACTCTTCTGTCTTCTCCTTTCTCTGGATGCCCTCTTGTCCTCTACTCTCTCTGGATGCCTTTCTGTTCTCTCTTCACTCCAGATGCCCTTCTGTCCTCTCATCTCTCTTAAAGCCCTTCTATTCTCTCCTTTCTCAGGATGCCCTTCTGTCTTTTTGTCTCTCTTGATGGCCGTCTGTTGTCTCCTCTCTCTGGATGACCTTCTGTTGTCTCCTCTATCCAGATGACTTCTGTCTTCTCCTCTCTCTTGATGCCCTTCTGTCCTCTTCTCCCTATAGATGCCCTTCTGTCTTGCTTTCTTTCTGGATGCCCTTCTGATCTCTCCACTCTCAGGATGCCCTTCTGTACAGTTATCTTTCTTGATGTCCTTCTGTCTTCTTTTTTCTCTGGATGCCCTTCTGTTTACACCTATCTATGGATGCCCTTCTGTCTTCTCCTCTGTCTGCATGCCTTTATGTCCTCGCATCTCTCTGGATGCCCTTCTTTCTTCTCCTCTATCTGGATGCCCTTCTATCCTCTTCTCTCTCTGGATGCCCTTATGTCTTTTCGTCACTATGGATGACCTTCTGTTGTCTCCTCTCTCTGAATGCCGTTTTGTCTCATCTTCTCTCTGGATGCCCTTCTGTTCTATACTCTCTCTAGATACTATTCTATACTCTCATCCCTCTTGATGGCCTTCTGTTTCCTTCTCTCCCTTGATGATCTTCTGTTCGCTCATCACTGTGGATGCCCCTCTGTTGTTTCCTCTTTCTGAAAGATCTTCGGTTCTCTCATCTCTCTGGATGTCCTGCTGTCTTCCGCTCTCTATACATGCCTTTCTGTTCTCTCCTCTCTCCAGATGCCCTTTTTCTCTCCTCTCTATGGATGCCATTCTTTCCTCTCTTGTCTCTGGATGCCCTTTTGTCTCTTCTCTCTCTTGATGCCCTTCTGTTCTCTCCTCTATCCGGATGCCTTTCTGTCCTCTCCTCCCTCTGGATTCCCTTTTGTCTTCTCCTCTTTTTAGATGCCCTTCTTTCCTCTTCTCTCTGGATTCCCTTCAGTAATCTCCTCTCTCTAGATGCCTTCTGTCTTTTCTTCTCTCTGGATGCCCTTCTGTCCTCTCCTCTCTAGGATGCCCTTCTGTCCTCTTTTCTCTCTGGATTCCCTTCTGTCCTCTAATATCTCTCTTTGCCTTTCTGTACTCTTCTCACTATGGAGGCTCTCCTGTACTCTCATCTCTGTGGATGCCCTTATGTTCTCTCCTCTCTCTGGATGCCCTTCTGTCCTCTCCTCTCTAGGATGCCCTTCTGTCCTCTTCTGTCTCTGGATTCCACTCTGTCCTCTTATCTTTCTGGTTGCCTTTCTGTTCTCTTCTCTCTAAGGAGGCTCTTCTGACCTCTCATTGCTCTGAATGCCCTTCTGTACTCTCCTCTCTCTGGATGAACTTCTGTCTTCTCCTCTCTGGATATCCTTCTGTCTTCTCCACTCTCTGAATGCCCTTCTGTCCTCTCCTATCTCTAAATGCCCTTCTGTCTTTAACTCTCTCTGGATGCTCTTCTGTTCTCTCCTCTCTTTGGATGACCTTCTGTTCTATCCTCTATGCAGATGCACATTTGTCCACTCCTCTCTCTGGATGCCCTTCTGTATTCTCTTCTCTCTGGATTTCCTTCTGTTCTCTTCTCTCTCTGGATTCCATTCTATCTTCTCCTCTCTCTGGATAGCCTTCGGAATTCTCCTTTCTCTGGATGCCCTTCTGTTCTCTCCTCTCGCTGGATGCCCTTCTGTTTTCTCCTCTCTCTCTGGATGCCCTTCTGTCCTCTTATCTCTCTGGATTCCCTTCTTTCCTCTACTCTCTCTGGATGCCCTTCTGTCTTCTCTTCTCTCTGGATGTTAGACAATAAGGTTGGCTTTTATCTGATATATTCATTAGACTAAAAATATTGATTATTAAATTAATCCAAAATAAAGTTCAAATTTAAGATTTATACAGCCTAACTTGCCTACTCCAGCTGCCATTTCAGTAAATGCTTATAGAATTATTATAGATATAAAAGATGTTTTTATTCCATCCCTTTACATTTCTGGTAAAGGTGAGAGGTTTACAGGCAGTAAATTTATTCATAATTTTTAAGAGTCCATGAAGTGATATTTGTTAAAAATAATTGCTTCATAAAATGGTTGTTTTACATTATATATATATATATATATATATATATATATATATATATATATATTGTTGTTGCTTTAATACAAAAAAATTAAGAGGTTAAATCTTTTAGTGTATATTATTCATTGTGTGATACTTTATTAGTGGATTTCTCTAAAGAAGTTTTTTCCGCAAGCCTTTGCTTCAATATAACGAGCTTTAAAGAAAAAAAAATTTTTTAGAATACTTGTTGCTCCACAAAAGATTCAAAGACAGTGTCTTTCAATATTTGAGACCTCAGTTATATCCTAATCAGATTGTGACACAGAAAATTCTTATAAAAATAGATAGTAGGGGCTGAAGAGGTGACTCAGTGGTTAAGAGCACTGACTGCTCTTCCAGAGGTCCTGAGTCCAATACCCAGCAACCACATGGTGGCTCACAACCATTTGTGGGGGGATCTAATGCCATCTTCTGGCTTGTGAGTGTATATGCAAAAAGAAAATGGTTTACTTTTAATCTTGATTTGCTCTTAGTGATTTTAAAAAGTTGTTTAGAGATATTAATTGGCTAAAACCTCAGCTTAAGCTTACCATAGTAGGATTTAAACCTCTGTTTGATAATTTCAAAAGGATGCAAGTCCTAATTACCCTTGACAATTAACTAATAAAAGATAGATAGCTTTGCTGAAAATAAAGTAAGCTGTTAGTTATCAACAGATAAATTATATAGACTATAATAAATTGTTGGCTGTTTGTGTTATTATTACTCATATGTCCACAACAGCCCTTTGACAAAAGAAACCATTAATATGGATTTGTCTTTCTTCATTTACAAATAAAGTTTTTATGATAAAATCCTAAAAACATTTTAGATAAAAGGTTTATTCTTTATTCCACATAATAATTAAATTGGTTATTGAATTATTAAATTTGGCCTATTACATGACAAACATTTTAGACAAATTTGATAATCATATGGTACAGTTTCTCTCTATACATGCTTTTATATTTCCTAAAATTTACTATGCATGCAGACCATAGAAAAGATGTTTGCTATATTTACTGTATTTACAGATGCCTCATCTATTGAGAAGACAGTATATGTAATTAAATCATATGTGTATTTTCTTGAGTTTACCCTGTTTCAACACAATTAAATTATGTGTTGTAGCCACTATTTAGAATGTTAAAAAATGTTGTATCTGCCTTTGTCTTGTTGAATGGTATATTTCATGAAGTACAAAATGTTTCAGCTACACGATCTAATATCTCTAGCCATTTGAATAACATTGAAATTAATAAGGTGTTTAGGAATGCATCTTCACAACCCGTGTTGGTGTGTGTGGACCGCCCCACTTTTCTTTATTTTATCCAACTTTCAAAATAATTCTGATATCTTGGATTGTAAGAATGTTACATGCTTTTTGGCACAATGCTGGAATGGATCACTAGACCTAGCCTTGGTTGTGCACGTGCCTACCTTTGTGCCCATCCCAGTAGAAGCTGATCCTGAAACTTTCCCTACTACATCATTATTGAGACATAAAAGAGACTTTGGCATTACTGCAGCCATTATTACTGCTATTACCATCTCTGCAGCTGCAGCTGTGACAGCTGGCACAGGCATGGTTAATAAAGTTACAGCAGCTACTGTTGTTAATCAAATTTCAGAAAAGACCTCTGAGGCTTTGACCACTCTACAGAAAGTGGATGCATGCCTGGCATCAGACATTTTGTTGGTCAATCAGAGAGTTGATTTGCTCCAAGCCCATGTGGAACAGCTCACAGATGTGGTTCAAATGAGCTGCGTGTCAGCAACCCCACATCTAGGTATTACACTTCTGAGATTTATGAATGATACATTTATTCAAAGCCATAATCTTTCTGCTTATTTACAAGGGAAGTGGACTAGGGAGCCTGACCAGATGCAGCAGCAATTGCAGATCCGGATTTCAAGCCTTAATGGAACATGAGTGGACCCCGTTACCCCTGGTGATTTTACTTCTTGGCTTACCTCTGCCTTTTCCTTCTTTCTTAAAGGGTGGGGATAGGCCTGTTTGGTGCAGCCCTATGTTGTGGATTAGTGTTCATGTTATGATTGGTCTGCAAGCTCAGAGCCCAACAAAAACGTGACAAGGTCACTATTGCCCAAGCACTTGTAGCCTTGAGCAAGCATCTCCCCCTGAAACTTGGCTATCTAGGCTAAGAAAGTAGCTGATGACTGAGACCCTCATTCGATGCACCCCAAGTGTTCAGCCCATTGCACTGGGTCGATGAGAGGTCTAAGTCTAGCCAGCCCTTGCCTGAATAACTGTGTTACCTGAATATCTAGAGGTGTTGCGAGTGGGTACTAGACAGGAAATGTTCCACGAGTGTGGATAGATTTCCCAAAAGTATGCCTGATTTCACAAATGTTTGATGTCAAGAAACCTCCCCTGGTGGTGTCCCAGGGTGGAGGCACCCTTTCCCGTCAAAAGGCATCGAGATGGGTATGGGAATAAACCCATTACAATATCTCATTTTGCACAGAGGATCAGGCCTCTGCTTTCCCTCACTGAGTTGGTGACACGCTTGATAGGCAATAGGCTGTTCCATCTTAAATAAATAGATAGAGGGAGTTGTTGGGAGCAGCGTGACAGCATTCATCATTCCAAGATGGCGCAGGCATCCTGTCTTCCCACTAGTAAACAACTCACTACGCAGGTGCAAAAGGCAAAAAGCATGCCAAAGTCACTGCCCATCCTGGGGCGTATTATGGGTAATGAGTGAACAGCCAAACAGAAGTGAACATGTCACTCTAGGGTGTATTTAAGCAGTGCCTTTTCTGTGCTTTCCGTCTTTCCACTTCTACTGATACAAGAGTAAAGCCTCATTGTGGTAACCACCCGAACACCGCCTCACGTGTCTCTTTCATGGGTGAAGGGGACATGGAGGGGCTCAGAACAGCATCCGGAAAGAGGAGAAGAGAGAAGGCATCCAAATAAAGAAGAGGACAGACAGGTATACAGGAAGAGGAGAGGACAGAAGGCCATCCAGAGAGAAAAGAACCGAAGGGCATCCAGAGAGAAGAGACGACAGAATGGCATTTGGGTAGAGGAGAGAAGAGAATGGTATCTAGAAAGAGGAGAGAAGAGAAGGGCCTCCAGAGAGAGGAGAAGACAGAAGGGCATTCAGAGAGGGTAGAGCAAAAGGGCATCCAGAGAGAAGAGAAGTCAGAAGGGAATGTGAAAAGAGGAGAGAACAGAAGGGCATCCAGAGAGAAGAGAAGACAGAACGGCATCGAGAGAGAGAGGAGAGGACAGAATTGTATCCAGTGAGAGGAGAGAACAGAAGGGCATCTATAGAGAGGAGAAGGCAGAAGAGTATCCAGAGTGAGAAGAAAATTGTGAGGCATCCAGAGAAAGGAGAAGACAGAAGGGTATCTAGAGAGAAGAGAGCAGTAGAGAATACAGAAAGAGCAGAGGACAGAAGGGCATCCAGAGAGAGGAGAGGACAAAAGGACATACCGAGAGAAGAGAGAACAGAATGGCATCCAGCGAGATGATAGAACAGGAGAGAATACAGAAAGAGGAGAGAACAGAAGCCCTTCCAGAGAGAGCAGAAAACTGAAGGACATCCTGAGAGAGAAGGGGACTGAATGGCATCCGGAGAGAGGAGAAGACAGAAGGGCATCCAGAGAGAGGAGAGTACAGACTTGCATCCAATGAGAGGAGTTAACAGAATGGCATCTAGAGAGAGGAGCAGACAGAAGGGCATCCAGAGAGAGAAGAGGACACAAGGGCATGCAGAGAGAGGAGAGAACAGAAGGGCATCCAGGGAGAGGAGAAGACAGAAGGGAATCCAGAGAGAGGAGAGGACAGAAGGGCATACAGAGAAAGGAGAAGACAGAAGAGCATCCAGAGAGAGGAGAAAATTGTCAGGCATTCAGAGAATGGAGAAGACAGAAGGGCATCTAGAGAGAAGAGAACAGTAGAGAATACAGAAAGAGCAGAGGACAGAAGGGCATCCAGAGATAGGAGAGGAGAAAAGGACATCCCAACAGAAGAGAGAGCAGAAGTGCATCTGGAGAGATGATAGAACAGGAGATAATACAGAAAAAGGAGAGAACAGAAGCTCATCCAGAGAGAGCAGAAAACTGAAGGACATCCTGAGAGAGAAGGGGACTGAATGGCATCTGGAGAGAGGAGAAGACAGAAGGGCATCCAGAGAGAGGAGAGGACAGATTTGCATTCAATGAGAGGAGTTAACAAAAGGGCATTTAGAGAGAGGAGAAGACAGAAGGGCATCCGGAGAGAAAAGAGAACACAATGGCATCCAGAGAGAAGAGAGAACAGAAGGGCATCCAGAGAGAGAAGAAGACAGAAGGGTATCAAGAGAGAGGAGAGGACAAAAGGGCATCCAGAGAGAGGAGAGAACAGTAAGTCATCTAGAGAAAGGAGAAGACAGAAGGCCATACAGGGAGAGTAGAGGACAGAAGGGCATCAACAAGAAGAGAACAGAAGGCCATCCAGAGAGAAGAGAGGACAGAATGGCATCTGGATAGAAGAAAGAACAGAATGGTGTCTAGAAAGTGGAGAGAACAGAAGGGCATCCAGAGAGAGGAGAAGACAGCAGGGCATTCAGAGAGAGGAGAAGACCGAAGGGCATTCAGAGAGAGGAGAGAGCAAAAGGGCATCCAGAGAGAGGAGAAGACAGATGGGAATGTAAAAAGAGGAGAGAACAGAAGGGCATCAAGAGAGAGGAGAAGACAGAAGGAAATGTAAAAAGAGGATAGAACAGAAGGGCATCCAGAGAGAGGAGAAGACAGAAGGGCATACAGAGGGAGAAGAGGACAGACGGGCATCCAGAGAGAGAAGGGAGCAGAAGGGCATCCAGAGAGAGGAGAAGACAGAAGGGCTTCTAGAGAGGAGAGAACAGAAGGGCATCCAGAAAGAAGAGTAGAGAGAAGGAATCCAGATGGCGAAGAGGACAGACGGGTATCCAGGGAGAGGAGAGGACAGAAGGGCATCCAGAGAGAAGAGAACAGAAGGGCATCCAGAGAGAAGAGACGACAGAATAGCATCTGGATAGAGGACAGAACAGAATGGTATCTAGAAAGAGGAGAGAACAGAAGGGCCTCCAGAGAGAGGAGAAGACAGAAGGGCATTTAGAGAGAGGAGAGGACAGAAGGGTATACAGAGGATGAAGAGGACAGATGGCCAACCAGAGAGAGGAGGGAGCAGAAGGGCATCCAGAGAGATGAGAAGACAGAACGGCATCGAGAGAGAGAGGAGAGGACAGAATTGCATCCAGTGAGAGGAGAGAACAGAAGTTCATCTAGAGAGAGTAGAAGGCAGGAGGGTATCCAGAGTGAGAAGAAAATTGTGAGGTATCCAGAGAAAGGAGAAGACAGAAGGGTATCTAGAGAGAAGAGAGCAGTAGAGAATAGAGAAAGAGCAGAGGACAGAAGGGCATCCAGAGAGAGGAGAGGAGAAAAGGACATCCCGAGATAAGATAGAACAGATTGGCATCCAGAGAGATGATAGAACTCTTCTCTCTCTGGATGCCAATCTGTCTTCTCTTCTCTATGGATGCATTTCTGTCCTCTCCTCTCTTTTGATGCCCTTCTGTTTTCTCCTCTCTCTGAATGCCCTTCTGATCTCTCCTCTCTCTGGATGCCCTTCTGTCATCTCCGCTCTATGGATGTCCTTCTGTTATCTCCTTTCTATGGATGTCCTTATGTCCTCTCCTCTCCCTGGATGCCCTTCTGTCCTCTCCTCTCTCTGGATGCCCTTCTGTACTCTCCTCACTCTGGATGCCTTTCTGTTCTCTCCTCTCTATGGATTTTTTTCTGTCCTCTCATATCTCTGGTTGCCCTTCTGTTCCCTTTTCCCTCTAGATTATCTTCTGTTCTGTCATCTCTCTGGATGCCCTTCTGTTCTCTCCTCTTTCTGGATGCTCTTCTATTCTCTCCTCTCTTTAGATTCCTTTATGTTGTTTCCTCTCTCTCGATGCTCTTCTGTTTTTCCCAATCTGTAGATGCCCTTCTGTCTTCTCCTCTCTCTACATATTTCTGTTCTCTCCTCTTTCTAGATGCCTTTCTGTCCTCTCCTCTCTCTGGATGCCCTTCTGTCCTCTGCTCTCTGTTGATGCCTTTTTGTTCTTTCCTCTCACTGGATACCCTTCTGTCTTCTCCTCTCTCTGGATGCGCTTCTCTTCTCTCCTCTCTCAAGATCCCTTGTGTCCTCTATTCTCTCTGGATAACCTTCTGTTCACTCATCACTCTGAATTCCCTTTTGTGCTCACCTCTGTCTTGATGCCCTTCTGTCCTCTCCTTTCTCTGGATGCTCTTCTGTTTTCTCCTCTCTCCCTATGTCCTTCGTTCTCTCAATTCTCTCGATGCCCTTCAGTCTTCTCCTCTCTCTAGATTCCTGACAATTTTCTTCTCACTCTTGATATTCCTCTGTTTTCTCCTCTCTCTAGATGTCCTTCTGTTCTCTCCTCTCTCTGTATGCTCTTCTTTACTCCTTCTCTCTAGATGCCATTCTGTCTTCTCCTCTCTCTGGATGCCCTTCTGTTCTCTCCTCTCTCCAGATTCCCTTCTGTCCTATCCTCTCTCTGGATACCCTACTGTCCTCTCCTCTCTCTGGATTTTCTTCTGTCCTCTCATATCTCTGGTTGCCTTTCTGTTCTTTGTTCTCTCTGAATTCTCTTCTGTCCTGTAATCTCTCTGGGTGCCCTTCTGTCTTCTTCTCACTCTGGAAGCTCTTCTGTCCTCTACTATCTCCAGATGCCCTTATGTTATCTCCTCTCTCTGGATGCCCTTCTGTCCTCTCTTCTCTTTGGATTCTCTCATGTTGTCTACTCACTCTCGATGCTCTTCTGTTCTTCCCAATCTGTGGAAGCCCTTCTGTCCTCTCCTCTCTCTACCTCCTTTCTGTTCTGTCCTCTCTCTGGATGCACTTGTGTCCTATCCTCTCTTTTTGTGCCCTTCTGTTCTCTCCTCCGTCTGGATTCCCTTCAGTCCTCTCATCACTCTGGATGTCCTTCTGACTTCTTCTGTCTCTGGATGACCTTCTGATCTCTCCTCTCTCTGGATGCTCTTCTGCATTCTCTTCACTCTGGATGCCCTTCTCTCTTCTCCTCTCTCTGGATGCACTTCTGTTTTCACCTCTCTATGGATGCCCTTCTTCACATTCCTCTCTCTGGATGCCCTTCTGTTCTCTCCTCTCACTGGATTCCTTTCTGTCCTCTCCTCTCTCTGGATGCCCTTCTGTCCTCTCCTCTTTCTGGGTGCCCTTCTGTCTTCTCTTCTTTCTGGATTGCCTTCTGTACTCTCATATCTCTGGTTTCCCTTCTGTTCTCTTCTCTCTATGGATGCTCTCCTGTTCTCTCATCTCTCTGGATGCCCTTCTGTTCTCTCCTCTCTCTGGATGCCCTTCTGTCCTCTCCTCTCTCTGGATGCCCTTTTGTCCTCTCCTCTCTCTGGATGGCTTTCTATTCTCTCCTCTCTCTGGATTCCTTCTGTACTCTCCTTTCTATGGATGCCCTTCTGTCCTCTTCTCTACCTTGATGCATTTCTGTTCTCTCCTCTCACTGGATGCCTTTCTGTCTTCTCCTTTCTCTGAATGCACTTCTGTCTTCTCCTCTCTCTGGATGCCCTTCTGTATCCTCCTCTCTCTGAATGCCCTCCTGTTTTCTTTTATCTCTGGATGTCCTTCTCTCCTATCCTCTCTTTGGATGCCCTTCTGTTCTATCCTATCTCCAGATGCACTTCTGTCCCCTCCTCTCTCTGGATGCCCTTCTGTTTTCTCTACTCTCTGGATCGCCTTTTATTCTCTCCTCTCTATGGAAGCCCTTCTGTCCTCTCCTCTCTCTGGATGGCATTCGGTCTTCTCCTTCCTCTTGATGCCCTTCTGTTCTCTCGTCTCTCTGGATGGTCTTCTGTCCTCTCCTCTCTTTGGATGCCCTTCTTTCTCTTCTCTCTGCATTTTCTTCTGTCCTCTTCTTTATCTGGATGCCCTTCTGTCTTCTCTTCTCTCTGGATGCCCTTATGTTCTCTACTTTCTCTTGATGCCATTCTGTACTCTCCTCTCTTTGTATGCCCTTGTGTCTTCTCCTCTCTCTGTGTGCCCCTTTCTTCTCTTCTTTCTGGATGCCCTTCTTCATCATACTTTCTTTGGATTCCCTTCTTTCCTCTCCTCTCTCTCGATGCCCATCTGTCTTCTCAACTCTGTGGATGCCCTTCTGTTTTATTCTCTGTCTGGATAACCTTTCTTCTCATCTCTATGGAAGCTCTACTCCTCACTACTCTGGCCTGATGATTTTCTATTCTCTCCAGTCTCAAGATGCCATTCTGTCCTCCCCCTCTCCAGATGCCCTTATGTTCTCTCCTCTCTCCATATTCCCTTCTGTCCTATCCTCTCTCTGTATGCCCTTCTGTCTTCTCCTCCATCTGGATGACCTTCTGTTGTCTCCTCTCTATGGATGCCCTTCTGTCTTCTCTCTCTACATGCCCTTCTCTTTTCTCCTTTCTCTAGATTCCCTTATTTCCTCTCATCTCTGTGGATGCCCTTATGCTCTCTCCTCTTATGGATGCTCTTCTGTTCTCTCTTCCCTCTGGATGGCCTTGTGTCCTCTCCTCTCTCTTCATGCCCTTCGGTCTTCTTCTCTCTCTTGATGGCCTTCTGTTCTCTCCTCTCTCTATATTCTCTTCTGTCCTCTCATCTCTCTGGATGTCCTTCTGTTCATTACTCTCTCTGGATGATCTGTTCTCTCATCTCTCTGGATGCACTTCTGTGATCTTCTATCTGTGCATGATCTTCTGTTCTCTCATCTCTCTAATTGCCATTATGTCCTTTCAACTCTCTGGATACTCTTCTGTTCATTTGTCTCTCCGGATGCCTTTGTGTCATCTCCTCTCTTTGGATGCCCTTCTAAACTCTCCTATCTCTGGATGCTCTTCTGTCCTCTCCTCTCTCTGGATGCCCTTCTGTTCTCTCCTCTTTTTGAATGCCCTTCTGTCCTCTCCTCTCTCTGGAAGCCCTTCTGTTTTCTCCTCTCTCCGGATGCCCTTCCATTTCCTTCTCTCTCCGAATGCCTTTCTGTTCTATAATCTCTCTGCATGTTTTTCTGTCTTCTCCTCTCTCTGTATGCCGTTCTGTCTTCTCCTCTCTCTAGATGCTGTTCAATTCTTTTCTCTCTCTGGATTCCCTCTGTCCTCTCCTCTCTCTTGATACCCTTCTGTCTTCTGCTCTCTGGGGATTCTCTTCTGTTCTCTCTTCAGTCTGGATGACCTCTCTTCTTCTCCTCTCTCTGGATGCGCTACTTTTCTCTCCTCTCTCTGGATGATTTTCTGTTCTCTCCAGGCTCAGGATACCCTTCTTTCCTCCATCTCTCCGGATGCCTTTCTGTCCTCTCCAGTCTCTGTATGCCTTTATGTCCTCTCTTCTCTCTGGATGCCCTTCTGTCTTCTCCTCTCTCCCTATGCCCGTCAGTACTCTCGACTCTCTTGATGCCCTTAAGTCTTCTCCTCTCTCTGGATGCCCTTCTGTTCTCTTCTCTCTCTGGATGATCTTCTTTTCTCTCATCTCTCTGGATGTCCTTCTGTTCTCTCCTCTCTCTGGATTCCCTTCTGTCCTCTCCTCTCTCTCGATGCCCTTCTGTCTTCTCCTCTCTGTGGATGCCCTTCTGTTCTCTCTTCTGTCTGGATGACCTCTGTTCTTCTCCTCTCTCTGGATGCACTACTCTTCTCTCCTCTCTCTGGATGATTTTCTATTTCCTCCAGTCTCAGGATGCCCTTTTTTACTCCCTCTCTCTGGATGCCCTTCTGTCCTCTCCAGTCTCTGTATGCCCTTCTGTCCTCTTCTTTCTCTGGATGCCCTTCTGTCTTCTCCTCTCTCCCTATGCCCATCAGTTCTCTCGACTCTATCCATGCCCTTAAGTATTCTCCTCTCTCTGGATTCCCTTCTGTTCTCTTCTCTCTCTTGATGATCTTCTGTTCTCTCATCTCTCTGGGGGCCCTTGTGTCCTTTCATCTCTCTGGATGCCCTTCTGTCTTCTCTTTTTTATGGGTGCCCTTCTGTCCTCTCCTCTCTTTTCATGCTCTTCTGTTTTCTCCTCTCTTCCAATGTTCTTCTGTTCTCTCCTCTCTGTAGATTCCCTTCTGTATTCTTCTCTTTCTGGATGCCCTTCTGGTCTCTCTTCTCTCTGGATGCCCTTCATTCATCTCCTCTCACTGGATGTCATTCTGTTGTCTCCTTTCTCTGGATGCCCTTCTGTCCCCTCCTATCACTGGATGTCCTTCTGTCCTATCCTCTCTCTGGATGCCCTTCTGTCCTCTCCTCTGTCTGGATTTTTTTCTGTCCTCTCATATATATGTTTGTTCTTCTGTTCTCTTATCTCTCTATATTATCTTCTGTCCTCTCATCTCTCTGTATGCCCTTCTGTTATCTTCTCTCTCTGGATGATCTTCTGTTCTCTCATCTCTCTTGATGCCCTTGTGTCCTCTCCTCTCTCTGTATGCCCTTCTGTTCTTTTCTCTCTCTCTGGATGATCTTCTGTTCTATCATCTCTCTGGATGCCCTTGTGTTCTCACCCCCCCTCTTGATGCCTTTCTGTTCTCTCTTCTCTCTGGATGCTCTTCTGTTTTCTCCTATCTCTGGATGTCCTTCTGTCCTCTCCTATCTTTGGATGCCCTACTGTTCTCTTCTTTCTCTCGATGCTGTTCTTTTCTCCCCTTTTTGTGGATGCCCTTCTGTTCTCTCCTCTCTCTGGATGCCCTTCTGTTCTCTTCTCTTTATGGATGCCCTTCCGTTCTCTCCTCTCTCTGTATGCCCCTCTTTATTCTCCTCTCTCTGGATGCCCTTCTGTCCTCTCCTCTCTCTGGATGCCCTTCTGTTCTCTCCTCTCTCTGGATTCCCTTCTGTCTTCTCCTCTCTCTGGATGCCTTTCTGTTCTCTCTGCTCTCCAGATGCCTTTCTTTCCTCTCTCCTCTCGGATGCTCTTTTGTATTCTCCTCTCTCTGAATGTCGTACAGGTCTCTACTCTAACTGAATGCCCTTCTGTCTTCTCCTCTCTCTGGAAGTCCTTCTGTTTTCTCCTTTTCCTCAATTCCCTTCTGTTCTCCCCTCTCTCTAGATGTCCTTCTGTCTTCTCCATGCTCTGGATGCCCTTCTGTTCTCTCCTCTCTCTAGATGGCCTTCTGTCCTCTTCTCTCTCTTGATGATCTTCTGTTCTCTCATCTCTCTGGATGCCCTTGAGTCCTCTCCTCTCCCTGCATGCCCTTCTGTCCTCTTTTCTCTCGGTATGCCCTTCTGTTCTCTCCTCTCTAGTGTAGGCCCTTCTGTCCTCTCCTCTCTCTGGATGCCCTTCAGTCTTCTCCTTTCTCTGGAAGCCCTTCTGTTCTCTCCTCTCACTAGATGGCCTTCTGTCCTCTAATCTTTCTGCATGCCCTTCTGTCCTATTCTCTCTCTGTATTTTCTTCTTTCCTCTTTTCTCTCTCGATGCCCTTCTGTCTTCTCTTCTCTCTGGATGCCCTTCTGTACTTTAATCTTTCCGGATTCCCTTCTGTCCTCTCCTCTCTCTGTATCCCCTTCTGTCTTCTCCTCTTTCTGGATGACCGTCTGTTGGCTCCTCTCTCTACATGCCCTTCTGTTCTCTCCTCTCTCTGGAAGCCCTTCTGTTCCCTCCTCTCTCTGGATGCCCTTATGTCTTTTCGTCTCTATGGATGACCTTCTTTTTTCTCCTCTCTCTGGAGGACCTTCTTTTCTGTCCTCTATCCAGATGCCCTTTTGTCTTCTCCTCTCTCTCATGCCCTTCTGTTTTTTCCTCTCTGGATGCCTTTCTATCCTCTCCTCTCTCTGGATGCCCTTCTGTCTTCTCCTCTCTCTACATGCCCTTTTGTTCTCTCAGCTCTCTAGATTCCCTCCATTTTTCTCATCTCTCTGGATACCACTCTGTTCTCTTCTCTCTATTGGTGCTCTTCTGTTCTCTCATCTCTCTAGATTCTCTTCTGTCATCTCATCCCTCAGAATGCCCTTCTGTTCCCTTCTCTCTCTGGATGATCTTCTTATCACTCATTTCTGTGGATGCACTTCTGTTTACTCCTCTCTCTGGAAGATCTTCTGTTCTCTCATCTCTCTGGATGCCCTTGTGTTCACTCCTCTCTCTGGATGCTCTTCTGTTCTCTCATCTCTTTGAATGCCCTTGTGTCCCCTCCTCTCCCTGCATACTCTTCTGTCTTCTCCTTTTCTGGATGCGCTCTTGTCCTCTACTCTCTCTGGATGCCTTTCTGTTCTTTCCTCACTCCAGATGCGCTTCTTTCTTCTCTCTCTGCAAGTCCTGTTTTCCCCTCTATATGGATGCCCTTCTGTGTTCTCCTCTCTGTACATGGCTTTTTGTTCTCTCCTCTCTCTAGATTCACTTCTGTCCTCTCATCTCTCTGGAAGCCCTTCTGTTCTCTCCTTTCTGTGGATGCCCTTCTGTCTTTTTGTCTCTCTTGATGACCGTCTGTTGTCTCCTCTCTCTGGATGACCTTCTGTTCTCTCCTCTATCCAGATGCCTTCTGTCCTCTCCTCTCTCTGGATGCCCTTCTGTTTTTTCCTCTATCTAGATGCCTTTCTGTCCTCTCCTCTCTCTGGATGCCCATTTGTCTTGCCCTCTTTCTGAATGCTCTTCTGATCTCTCCACTCTCAGGATGCCCTTCCGTACAGTCATCTCTCTGAATGTCCTTCTGTCTTCTTTTTTGTCTGGATGACCTTCTGTTTTCACATATCTATTGATGCCCTTCTGTCTTCTCCTTTCTCTACATGCCTTTCTGTCCTTGCATCTCTCTGTCTTCTCCTCTATCTGGATGACCTTGTGTCCTCTTCTCTCTCTGAATGCCCTTCTGTCTTTTCATCACAATGGATGACTTTCTGTTGTCTCCTCTCTCTGGATGACCTTCTGTCACTCCTCTCTCTGCATGCCCTTCTGTTCTCTCCTCTATCCAGATGCCCTTCTGTCCTCTCCTCCCTCTGGATGCCCTTCTGTCTTCTCCTCTCTTTGGATGCCCTTCTTTTCTCTTCTCTCTGGATTCCCTTCTGTAATCTCCTCTCTCTAGATGCCTTCTGTCTTCTCCTTTCTCTGGATGCACTGATGTTCTCTTCTCTCTCTGGATGCCCTTCTCTCTTCTCCCCTTTCTGGATGTCCTTCTGTCCTCTTTTCTCTCTGGATTCCCTTCTGTTGTCTTCTCTCTTTGATGCCCTTCTGTCCTCTTTTCTCTCTGGATTCCGTTCTGTCCTCTCCTCTCTCTGGATTCCCTTCTGTCCTCTCCTCTCTCTGGATTCCCTTCTGTCCTCTCCTCTGTCTGGATTCCCTTCTGTCCTCTTTTCTCTCTAGATTCCATTCTGTCCTCTAATATCTCTCTTTGCCTTTCTATACTCTTCTCTCTATGGAGGCTCTCCTGTACTCTCATCTCTGTGGATGCCCTTATGTTCTCTCCTCTCTCTGGATGCCCTTCTCTCTTCTCCCCTCTCTGTATGCCCTTCTGTACTCTCCTCTCTCTGGATTCCCTTCTGTTCTCTCCTCTCTTGGATGCCCTTCTGTCCTCTTTTCTCTCTGGATTCCCTTCTGTCCTCTAATATCTCTCTTTGCCTTTCTGTACTCTTCTCTCTATGGAGGCTCTCCTGTACTCTCATCTCTCTGGGTGCCCTTCTGTCTTCTACTCTCTCTGGATGCCCTTCTGTCTTCTTTACTCTCAGGATGCCCTTGTATCCTCTCCTCTCTTGGATGCCCTTCTGTCCTCTTCTCTCTCTGGATTCCCTTCTGTCCTCTAATCTTTCTGGTTGCCTTTCTGTTCTCTTCTCTCTAAGAAGGCTCTCCTGACCTCTCATCGCTCTGGATGCCCTTCTGTTCTCTCCTCTATCCAGATGCCTTTCTGTCCTCTCCTCCCTCTGGATGCCCTTCTGTCTTCTCCTCTTTTTGGATGTCCTTCTTTTCTCTTCTCTCTGGATTCCCTTCTGTAATCTCCTTTCTCTAGATGGCTTCTGTCTTCTCCTTTCTCTGTATGCACTGATGTTCTCTCCTCTCTCTGGATGCCCTTCTCTCTTCTCCCCTTTCTGGATGTCCTTCTGTCTTCTTTTCTCTCTGGATTCCCTTCTGTCCTCTAATATCGCTCTTTGCCTTTCTATACTCTTCTCTCTATGGAGTCTCTACTGTACTCTCATCTTTCTGGATTCCCTTATGTTCTCTCCTCTCTCTAGATGCCCTTCTGTCTTCTACTATCTCTGGATGCCCTTCTGTCTTCTTTGCTCTCTGGATGGCCTTCTGTCCTCTCCTCCCTTGCATGCCCGTCTGTCCTCTTCTCTCTCTGGATTCCCTTCTGTCCTCTAATCTTTCTTGTTGCCTTACTGTTCTCTTCTCTCTATGAAGGCTCTCCTGACCTTTCATCGCTCTGGATGCCCTTCTGTTCTCTCCTCTCACTGGATAACATTCTGTCTTCTCCACTCTGGATGCCCTTCTGTCTTCTCCGCTCTCTGAATGCCCTTCTGTCCTCTCCTAACTCTGAAAGCCCTTCTGTCGTCTCCTCTCTCTGGATGCTCTTCTCTTCTCTCCTCTCTCTGGATGCCCTTCTTTTCTATCCTCTATCCAGATGCACATCTGTCCTCTTCTCTCTCTCGATGCCCTTCTGTTTTCTTTACTCTCTGGATGCCCTTCTGTTCTCTCCTCTCCATGTAGACCCATCTGTCCTCTCCTCTCTCTGGATGCCCTTTGGAATTCTCCTTTCTCTGGATGCGCTTCTGTTCTCTCATATCTCCGGATTTTCTTCTGTCCTCTCTTTTCTCTGTATGCCTTTCTGACTTCTTTTTTCTTTGGATGCTTTTCTGCTCTCTTCTCTCTCTGGATGACCTTTTCTCCTATCCTCTCTCTGGATACCTTTTTGTTCTCTCCTCTCTCTTTATGCCTTTCTGTTCTCTCCTCTTTCAGGATGCCCTTGTGTCCTCTTCACTCTCTGGATGCCCTTCTGTCCTCTCTTCTCTCTGGATGCCCTTCTGTCTTCTCCTTTCTCTGGATGCCCCTCTGTTCTCTTCTCTCTCTGGATGATCTTCTGTTCTCTCTTCTCTCTGGATGCCCTTCTGTCTTCTCCTCTCTGTGGATTCCCCTCTGTTCTCTTCTCTCTCTGGATGATCTTCTGTTCTCTCATCGTTCTGGATGCCCTTGTGTGCTCTCCTCTCTCTGGATGCCCTTCTATCTTCTCTTCTTGCTGGATGGCCTTCTGTCCTCTCCTCTTCCTGGACGCTCTTCTGTCCTCTACTCTCTCTAGATTACCTTTATTCCTCTTCTCTCCTCTCTCAAGATGCCCTTGTGTCCTCTTTTCTCTCTGGATATCCTTCTGTTCTCTAGTCTCTCTGGATTCCCTTTTGTGCTCTCCTCTCTCTGGATGCCATTGTATGCCATTCTGTCCTCTGCTCTGTCTGGATGCCCTTCTGTCTTCTCCTCTCTCCCTATGCCCTTCTGTTCTCTTCTCTCTCTGGATTCTCTATTGTCTTTTCCTTCTCTGGATGCCCTTCTGTTCTCTCCTCTTTCTTGGTGCCCTTCTCTTCTCTCCTTTATCTATATGCCCTTCTGTCCTCTCTCTGGATGACCTTTTGGTCTCTTCTCTCCCTGGATGCCCTTCTGTCCTCTCCTCTCTCAGGATGCCCGTCTGTCCTCTTCTTCATCTAGATTCCTTTTCTCTTCTCCTCTTTCCGGATGTCCTTCTGTTCTCTCCTCTCTCTGGAAGCCATGCTGTCTTCTCCACTCTCTGGATGCCCTTCTGTTCTCTTCTCTCTCTAGAAAACCTTCTGTTGTCTCCTCTATCTAGATGCCCTTCTGTCTTCTCCTCTCTCTTTATGGCCTTCTTTACTCTTTTCTGTGGATGCCCTTCTGCCCTCTCCTCACTCTGGATGCCTTTCTGTCTTCTACTATCTCCCAAAGCCCTTCTGTCTTCTCCTTTTTCTGGATACCCTTCTGTTTTCTGCTCTCTCTAAATGCCCTTCTGTCCTCTATTCTCTCTGTATGCCCTTCTATTCTCTCCTCTCTCTGGATGTTCTTCTGCCTTCTCGGCTCTCTGGATACCATTCTATTCCCTACTCTCCCTGGATGCCCTTCTGTTCTCTCTTCTCTCTGGATTCCCTTCTGTCTTCTCCTCTCTCTGGATGACCTTTTGTTCTCTTTTCTCCCTGGATGCCCTTCTGTCCTCTCCTCTCTCTGGATGCCCTTCTGTCTTCTCCTCTCTGTCTATGCCCTTCCGTCTTCTCCTCTCTCTGGATGCTTGACAATTTTCTCCTCACTCTGGATACCCTCCTGTCTTCTCCTCTCACCAGATGCCCTTCAGTCCTCTTCTCTCTCTGGATGTCAATCAGTCTTCTGCTCTCTCTCGATGGGCTTCTGTTCTCTCCTCTTTCTGGGTTCTCTCCTGTTCTCTCATCTCTCTGGATGTGCTTCTGTTCTCTCCTCTCTCTGGATGCCCTTGTGTCCTCTTCTCTCTCTTCAGGCCCTTCTATTTTCTCCTCTCTCCGGATGAACTTCTGTCTTCTCCTCTCTCTGGATGCCCTTCTGTCATCTCCTCCCTCTGGATGCCCTTCTGTCTTCTCGTCTCTCCCTATGCCCTTCTGTTCTCTCGTCTCACCAGCTTCCCTTCTGTCTTCTCCTCTCTCTGGATGCACTTATGTTTTCTCCTCTCTCTGGATGCCATTCTGTCTTCTCCTCTCACTGGATGCCCTTCTGCTCTCTCCTCTCTCTGGATGCCCTTCTGTTGTCTCTTCTCTCTGGATATCCTTCTGTCTTCTCCTCTCTCTGCATGCCGTTTTATCCTCTCCTCTCTCTGGATTCACTCTGTCATCTACTTCTCTGGATGCCTTTTTGTTCTCTCCTCTTTCTGGATGCCCTTCTGTTCTCTCATCTATCTAGATGCCCTTCTGTCTTCTCCTCTCTATGTATGGCCTTCTGTAATATTTTATGTGGATGCCCTTCTTTCCTCTCCTCTCTCTGAATGCCCTTCTGCTCTGTTTTCTCTCTGGAGTAAATTCTGTCTAATCCTCTCTCTGGATATCCTTCTGTCTTCTCCTATCTCCTGATGTCCTTCTGTCTTCTCCTCTCTCTGGATTCCCTTCTGTCTTCTCCTCTCTCTTGATGCCCTTTTGTTCTCTCCTCTATCTGGATGCCCTTCTGTTCTCTCCTCTATCTAGATGCCCTTCTGTCTTCTGCTCTCTCTGTATGGCCTTCTGTATTATTTTATGTGGATGCCCTTCTTTCCTCTCCTCTCTCTGGATGCCCCTCTGCTCTGTCTTCTCTCTGGAGTAAATTCTGTCTCCTCCTCTCTCTGGATGCCCTTCTGTCTTCTCCTATCTACTGATGCCCTTCTGTCTTCTCCTCTTTCTGGATGTCCTTCTGTTCTCTGCTCTCTCTAGATACCTTTCTGTCCTCTCCTCTCTCTGGATGCCCTTCTGTTCTCTTATTTCCCTGAAGTCCCTACTGTCCTCTCCTGTCTCAGGATGCCTGTCGGTCCTCTTCTCCATCTGGATGCCTCCTCTCTTCTCCTATTTACGGATGCCCTTCTGTTCTCTCCTCTCTCTGTACGACCTTCTGTTTTCTCCTCTCTCTGAATGCCATTCTTCACTCTACTCTCTCTGGATTCCCTTGTGTCCTCACCTCTCTCTGGATGCCCTTCTGTCCTCTCCTCTCTCTTCATGCCCTTTTTCACTCTCCTCTCTCTGGGTGCCCTTCTGTCCTCTCCTCTCTCTGGATCCCCTTCTGTCCTCTCCTCTCTCTGAATACCCTTCTGTTCTCTCCTCTTTCTAGATTCCCTTTTAGTCTTCTCTCTCTGGATGCCCTTCTCTTCTCTCCTCTTTTTAGTTGCCCTTCTGTCCTCTATTCTCTCTGGATGACTTTCTGTTCTCTTGTTTCTCAGGATGCCCTTCTGAATTCTCGTCTCCATGGATGCCCTTCTGTCCTCTCCTCTTTCTGGATGCCCATTTGTCTTCTCCTCTCTTTGGATGCCTCCTCTCTTCTCCTATTTACAGATGCCCATATGTTTTCTCCTCTCTTTGTACGACCTTCTGTTTTCTTCTCTCTCTGAATGCCCTGCTTCAATCTACTCTCTCTAGAGTCCCTTGTGTCCTCACCTCTCTCTGGATGCCCTTCTGTCCTCTCCTCGCTCTGGATGCCCTTCTTCACTCTCCTCTCTCTGGGTGCCCTTCTGTCCTCTCCTTTCTCTGGATGCCCTTCTGTTCTCTCCTCTCTCTGGATTCACTTTTTGTCTTCTCCTCTCTCTGGATGCCCTTCTCTTCTCTCGTCTCTCTAGATGCCCTTCTGTTCTCTGCTCCCTCCTCTCCTTCTGTATTCTCCTCTCTCTGGATGCCCTTTGTTCTCCCCTCTCTTGGGACGCCCTTCGGAACTCTAATCTCCATGGATGCCCTTCTGTCTTCTCCTCTCTCTGGATGGCTTTCTGTTCTCTCCTCTCTCTGGATGCCCTTCTGTCTTCTCCTCTCTCTGGATGTGGTTTGTTCTCTCCTCTCTCGGAATGCCCTTCTTCCTTCTAATCTCTCTGAATGCCTTTCTGTATTCTCTTCCCTCTGGATGCCCTTCTGTTCTCTCCTCTCTCTGGATTCCCTTTTTGTCTTCTCCTCTTGCTGGATGCCATTCTTTTCTCTCCTGTCTCGAGATGCTCTTCTGTCCTCTATTCTTTCTGGATGGCTCTCTGTTCACTCATCTTTCTGGATGCTCTTTTGTGCTCACCTCTCTCTGGATGCCATTCTATCATCTCCTCTCTCTGGATGACCTTCTGTCTTTTCCTCTCCCTGGATGCACTTCTGTCCTCTCCTCTCTCTGGAAGACCTTCTGTCTTCTCCTATCTCCTGATGCCCTTCTATCTTCTCCTCTTTCTGGATACCCTACTGTTCTCTGCTCTCTCTACTTGCCCTTCTGTCCTCTATTTTCTCTGGCTGCCCTTATATTCTTTTCTCTCTATGGATTTTCTTTTGTCTTCTCCACTCTCTAGATACTGTTCTATTTTCTACTCTCCCTGGAAGACCTTCTGTCTTCTCTGTTCTCTGGATGCCCTTCTGTTCTCCCCTTTCTGTTGATGTGTTTCTGTCTTCTCCTCTCTCTGTATCCCTTCTGTCCTCTCCTCTCTTTGGATGCCCTTCACTCTCCTCTCTCTTAGTGCCCTTCTGTCCTCTCCTCTCTCTGGATGCCCTTCTGTCCTCTAATCTCTCTGGTTGTCCTTCTGTCCTCTCCTCTCTCTGGATGCGATTTTGTCCATTCCTCTCTCTGGATAACTTTCTCTTCTCTCCTCTCTCTAGATGCCCTTCTGTCCTCTATTCTGTCTGGATGCCTCTCTGTTCGCTCTTTTCTCTGGATGCCCTTTGTCCTCTCCTCTCTCCGGATTCCTGTCTGTAATCTTCTCCATCTAGATTCCTTCTCTCTTCTCCTCTCTCTGTATGGCCTTCTTTACTCTTTTCTGTGGATGCCCTTCTGTCCTTTTTTCTCTCTGGATGCCCTTCTTTACTCTCTTCTCTATGGAGTTCTTTCTGTCATCTCCTCTCTCTGGATGCCCATTTGTCTTCTCCTATCTCCAAATGCCCTTCTGTCTTCTTCACTTTCTGGATACCCTTCTGTTCTCTGCTCTCTCTACATACCCTTCTGTTCTCTATTCTCTCTGGATGCTCTTATGTTCTTTCCTCACTCTGGATGTTCTTCTGTCTTCTCCACACTCTGGATACCGTTCTATTCACTACTCTCTATGGATGCCATTCTATCTTCTCTGTTCTCTGGATGCCCTTCTGTTCTCTGCTTCTGTTCATCCTCTCTGGATGCCGTTCTGACCTCTCCTCTCCATCGATGCCCTTCTATCTCCTCCTCTCTCTGGATGGCTTTCTGTTCTCTCCTCTCTCTGGATCCCTTCTGTCCTTTCCTCTCTCTGGATGCTCTTCTTCACTCTCCTCTCTCTGAATGTCTTTCTGTCCTCTCCTCTCTCTGGATGCCCTTCTGTTCTATCCTCTCTCTGGATGCCCTTGTGTCCTCTCCTCTCTCTGGATGCCCTTATGTCTTCTCCTCTCTCCCTATGCCCTTCTGTTCTCTAGTCTACCCAGCTTCCCTTCGGTCTTCTTCTCTCTCGATGCCCATCTTTTCTCTCCTCTCTCAGGATGCCCTTCTGTCTTCTCCTCTTTCTATATGCCCTTCTGCTATCTCCACTCCTTATGTCCTCTCCTCTCTCTAGATGTCCTATGCAATCTATGTCCTCTCCTCTCTCTAGATGTCCTATGTCTTCTCCTGTCTCTGGATGCCCTTCTGTTCTCTCCTGTCTCTGAATGCCCTTCTGTTCTCTAGTCTCTGGTTTCGCTCTGTCTTCTCCTTCTCTGGATGCCCTTCTGTTCTCTCCTCTTTCTAGATGCCCTTATGTTCTCTCCTCTATCTAGATGCCCTTCTGTCTTCTCCTCTATCTGTATGGCCTTCTTTACTCTTTTCTGTGGATGCCCTTCTGAACTCTCCTATCTCTGGAATCCCTTCTTTTTTCTCTTCTCTCTGGAGGCCATTCTGTCCTCTCCTCTCTATGGAAGCCCTTCTGTCTCTCCTATCTCCCAATGCCCTTCTGTCTTCTCATCTTTCTGGAAACATTTCTCTTCTCTGCTCTCTTTACATGCCCTTCTGTCCTCTATTCTCTCTGGATGCCCTTATGTTCTCTCCTTTGTCTGGATGTTCTTCTGTCTTCTCTGCTCTCTGGACACTGTTCTATTCTCTGCTCTCTCTGGATGACCTTCTGTCTTCTCTGCTCTCTGGATGCCCTTCTGTTCTTTCCTCTCTATGGATGTGTTTCTGTCTACTCCTCTCTCTAGATGCCCTTCTTGTCTCTCCTCTCTCTGGATGTCTTTCTGTTCACTCCACTCTCTGGATCACTTCTGTCCTCTCCTCTCTCTGGATGCCCTTCTTCACTCTCCTCTCTCTGGATGACCTTCTTTCCTCTCCTCTCTCTGGATGCCCTTCTGTCCTCTCCTCTCTCTGGATATCCTTCTGCTTTCTACTCTCTCTGGATGCCCTTCTGTTCTCTCCTCTCTCTGGATTCTCTTCTGTCTTCTCCTCTCTCTTGATGCCCTTCTGTTCTCTCCTCTTTCTGGATGCCCTTCTGTTCTCTC
Source organism: Arvicanthis niloticus (assembly GCF_011762505.2). Classification (NCBI taxonomy): domain Eukaryota; kingdom Metazoa; phylum Chordata; class Mammalia; order Rodentia; family Muridae; genus Arvicanthis; species Arvicanthis niloticus. The sequence goes on along the minus strand of NW_023045978.1, from coordinate 9,905 downwards.
CTCTCTCCGGATGCCCTTCTGTCTTCTCCTCTCTCTGGATGGATGTCTGTTCTCTCCTCACTCTCGATCCCTTTTGTCCTCTCCTCACTCTGGATTCCCTTCTTCACTCTTCTCTCTCTAGATGCCTTTCTTTCATCTCCTCTCTCTGGATGTCCTTCTGTCCTCTCCTCTTTCTGGATGTGATTTTGTCCTCTCCTCCTCTCTCTGGATACTCTTCTCTTCTCTCTTCTGTCTAGATGCCCTTCTGTCCTCTATTCTGTCTGGATGCCTCTCTGTTCTCTTGTCTCTCTGGATGCTCTTCTGTCCTCTCCTCTCTCTTGATGCCCTTCTGTCTTCTCCTCTCTCTGGATGCCCTTCTGTTCTCTCCATTCTCCCGATGCCTTTCTGTCTTCTTTTCTCTCTGGATGCTCTTCTGTCTTTTCCTCACTCTTGATGGCCTTCTATTCTCTTCTCTCTGGATGCCCTTCTGTGCTCACCTCTCTCTGGATGTCCTTCTGTATTCTCCTCTCTCTGGATGCACTCTGTTCTCTCCTCTCTCTGGAAGCCTTTCTCTCCTCTCCTTTCTCTGGATGCCATTCTGACCTCTCCACTCTCTTGATCTCCTTCTGTCTTCTCATGTCTCTGGATTCCCTTCTGTCCTCTCCTCTCTGTGGATTCCCTTCTGTCCTCTACTCTTTCTGGTTGCCTTTCTGTTCTGTTCTCTTTATTCATTCTCTCCTGTACTCTCATCTCTCTGTATGCCCTTCTCTTCTCTCTTTTCTCTGTATGCCCTTCAGTCTTCTTTTCTCTCCGAATGTCCTTTTGTTCTCTCCTCTCTCTGGATTCCCTTCTGTTTTCTACTATCTCCAGATGCCCTTATGTCTTATTTCCTGTCTGGATCCCCTTCGGTAATCTTTGTTCTCTTGATGCCCTTCTGTCTTCTCCTCTCTGTGGATGCCCTTCTCTTCTGTCCTCTCTCTGGATGCCCTTCTGTTCTCTCCTCTCTCCAGATGCCCTTATGTCTTCTCCTCTTTGTGGATTCCATTCGGTCTTCTCCTTTTTATGGATGCTTTTCTGATCTCTCCTCTCTCTGGATGCTCTTCTTTTCTCTGATCACTCTAGATGCCCTTCTGTCTTCTCCTATCTCTGGATGCCCTTCTATTTTCCCTACTCTATGGATGTCCTTCTGTCTTTTCCTCTCTCTACATGCCTTTCTGTTCTCTCATATCTCTAGCTTCCCTCCTGTCCTCTCATCTCTCTGGATGCATTTCTATTATCTTCTCTCTATGGATGCTCTTCTGTTTTCTCATCTCTCTGGATGCCCACATTTTCTCTCCTCTCTCTAGATTCTCTTCTGTCCTCTCATATCTCTGGTGCTCTTCTGTTCTCTTCTTTCTCTGGATGATCATCTGTTCGCTCATCTCTCTTTATGCCTGTCTGTTTTCTCCTCTCTATGGAAGATCTTCTATTCTCTCATCTCTCTGGATTCCCTTGTGTCCTCTTCTCTCCCTGGATTCCCTTCTGGCTTCTCCTCTCTCTAGAAGCCATCTTGTCCTCTCCTCTCTCTGGATGCCCTTCTATTTTCTCCTCTCTCCAGATGCCCTTCTGTCTTCTCTTCTCTCTGGATGCTCTTCTGTTCTCTCCTCTCTCCAGATGCCCTTCTGTTCTCTAATCTCTCTGGATGCCCTTCTGTTCTCTCCTCTCTCCCGATGCCCTTCTGTCCTCTCCTCTCTCTGGATGCCCTTCTGTCTTCTCTTCTTTCCGGATGCCGTTCTGTCTTCTCATCTCTCAGGATGATCTTCTGTTCACTCATCTCTCTGCATTTCCTTATGTTCTGTCTTCTCTATGGAAGACTTTCTGTTCTCTCATCTCTCTGGATGCCCTTGTGTCCACTGCTCTCCCTGGATACCCTTCTGTCTTCTTCTCTCTATGGATTCCCTCTTGGCCTCTCTTTTCTATGGATGCCCTTCTGTTTTCACCACGCTATGAATTCCCTTCTGTTTTCTCATATCTCTACCTGCCCTTGACTTTTCTTCTCTCTCTTTCTGTTCTCTTATATATCTAGATTCCTTTCTTCCTTCTCATTCTCTGGATGCATTTCTATTATATTCTCTCTATGGATGCTTTTCTGTTCCCTTATCTCTCTGGAGGCCCTTCTCTTCTCTCTTCTCCCTGGATGCCCTTCTGTTCTCTCATCTCTCGGGATGGCCTTATTTTCTCTCTTCCATCTGGATGCCCTTCTGTCTGCTCTTCTCTCCAGATGCACTTCTGTCCTCTTCTATCTCTGAATGCCCTTCTGTTTCTTTTCTTTCTGGATGCCTTTCTGTTTTCTCCTCTCTCTGGATTCACTTCTGTTCTCTGCTCTCTCTAGATGCCCTTCAGTTCTGTATTCTATCTGGACACCCTTCTGTTTTCTCCTCTCTCCTGTAGCCCTTATGTCTTCTCTCTCTGGATGCCCTTTGGTCATCTTTTCTCTCTGGATGCTTTTCTGTATTCTCCCCTCTCTGGATGCCCTTCTGTTCTGTCCTCTTTTTGGATGCCCTTCTGTTCTCTCCTCTCTCTGGATGCCCTTCTTTCTTCTCCTCTCCCTGAATGCCCTTCGGTCTTCTCCTCTCTCTGGATGCCCTTCTGATCTCTCCTCACTCCGGATGCTCTTCTGTCCTCTGATCTCTCTGGATGTACTTCTGTCTTATCCTCTCTCCGGATTCCCTTCTGTCCTCTACTCTCTCTGGTTGCCTTTCTGTTCTGTTCTTCCTACGGATTCTCTCCTGTACCCTCATCTCTCTGGATGCGATTCTGTCTTCTCTTCTCTCTGGGTGCCCATCTGTCTTCTCCGCTCTTGGATGCCCGTCTTTTCTCTGTTCTTTCTGGATGCCCTTCAGTCTTCTCCTCTCTCTGGATGCCCTTCTGTTCTCTTGTCCCTTGGGATGGCCTTAATTTCTCTCTTCTATCTGGATGCCCTTAGGTCAGCTCTTCTCTCCAGATGCCCTTCTGTCCTCTCCTGTCTCTGAATGCCCTTCTGTCTTCTTTTATCTCTGGATGTCTTTCTTTTCTCTCCTCTTTCTGGATTCCATTCTGTTCTCTCCTCTCTCCCGATGCCCTTCTGTTCTCTCCTCTTTCCGGATGTTCTTCTGTCCTCTCCTCTCTCTGGATGCCCTTCTGTTCACTCCTCTCTCTGGATGCCCTTCTGTTCACTCCTCTCTCTGGATACTCTTCTGTTCTCTCCTCTCTCTGGATGTCCTTCTGTTCACTCCTCTCTCTGGATACTCTTCTGTTCTCTCCTCTCTCTGGATGTCCTTTTTTTCTCTCCTCTCTCTGTATGCCCTTCTGTTTTCTCCTCTCTGTGGATGACCTTCTGTTGTCTCCTATCTCTGCATGCCCTTCTGTTCTCTCCTCTATCCAGATGCAATTCTGTATTCTCCTCTCCCTGGAGTCCCTTCTGTTTTTTCCATCCTTTAGATGCTTTTCTGTTCTCTACTCTCTATAGATTCCCTCCTTTCCTCTCATCTCTCTGGATCCCCTTCTGATCTATTCTTTCTATGGATGCTCTTCTGTTCTCTCATCTCTCTGTATGCCCTTCTGTTCTCTCCTCTATCTGGATGCCCTTCTATCTTCTCCTCACTTTGCATGCCCTTCTGTACTCTCCTATCTCTGGCTGCTCTTCTGTTCTCTCCTCTTTCTGAATGCCTTTCTGTTCTCTCCTCTCTCGGAATGCCCATTTTTTCTCTCCTCTCTCTGGATGCCCTTCTGTTCTCTCCTCTCTCCTGATACTTTTCTGTCCTCTCCTCTCTTTTGATGCCCTTCTGTCTTCTCCTCTCTCTTGATGCCCTACTGTTCTCTTCTCTTTCCTGATGCCTTTCTTTCCAATCCTCTCTCTGGATGCCCTTCTGTCTTCTCATGTCTCTGGATTCACTTCTGTCCTTTACTATCTCTGGTTGTCTCTCTGTTCTCTTCTCTCTATGGATTCTCTCCTGTACTCTCATCTCTCTACATTCAGTTCTCTCTCTGGATTCCCTTCTGTTCTCTCCTCTATCCGGATGCCCGTCTGTCTTCTCTTCTCTCTGGAGGTCCTACTGTACTCTCCTCTCTCTGAATGCCCTTCTGTTCTCTCCTCTCTCTGGATGCCCATCATTTCTCTCCTCGCTCTGGATGCCCTTTTTTCTCTCCTCTCTCTAGATGCCCTTCTGTCTTCTCCTCTCTCTGGATGCCCTTCTGTCTCCTCCTTTCTTTGGATGCCCTTCTGTTCTCTTCTCGATCTGGATGATCTTCTGTTCGCTCATCTCTCTGCATTAATTTCTATTCTCTCCTATCTATGGAAGATCTTTTGTTCTCTCATCTCTCTGGATGCCCTTATTTCCTCTCCTCTCCCTGCATACCCTTCTGTCTTCTCTCTCTAGATTCCATCTTGTCCTCTCTCTCTCTGGATGCTCTTCTATTTTCTCCTCTATCCTGATGCCCTTAAATCTTCTATTCTCTCTGGATGCCCTTCTGTTCTCTGATCTCTGTGGATGTCCTTCTGTTCTCCCCTTCTGTGGATTCCCTTCTGTACACTTCTCACTCTGGATGCCCTTCTGTTCTCTCCTCTCACTCTATGTCCTTCTGTTCTCTACTATCTCTCGATGCCCTTCTTTTCTCTCCTCTCTCTGGATACCCTTCTGTCTAATCCTCTCTCTGCATGGGCTTTTGTTCTCTCCTCTCTCCAGATGTCTTTCTGCCCTCTCCTCTCTTTGCATGCCCTTCTGTCTTCTCCTCTCACTGGATGCCCTTCTGTTCTCTCCTCTTTCCAGATGCACTTCTCTTCTCTCTCTGGATGCCATTCTGTGCTCTCCTCAGTCTGGATGCTCTTCTGTCCACTCCTCTCCCCAGATGTCCTCTGTTCTCTGCTATCTCTGAATGCCCTTCTGTCTTCTTTTCTCTCTGGATGCCCTTCTGTTCTCTCCTCTCTCTGGATTCTTTTCTGGTCTCTCCTCTCTCCGGATGCCCTTCTGTTCTCTCTCTCTCTGGATGCCCTTCTGTTCTCTCCTTTCTCTGGATTTTCTTCTGTCTTCTCCTCTCTCTGGATGCCCTTCTGTTCTCTTCTCTCTTGGTGCTCTTCTGTGCTCACCTCTCTATGGATGCCCTTCTGTTCTGTCTTCTCTCTGGATGCCCTTCTGTTCTCTCCTCTCTCTCTATGCCCTTCTGTTCTCTACTATCTCTCAATTCCCTTCTTTTCTCTCCTCTCTCTGGATGCCTTTCTGTTTTCTCCTCTCTCTGCATGCCCTTTTGTTCTGTCCTCTCTCTGGATGTCTTTCTGCCCTATCCTCTCTCTGGATTCCCTTCTGTCTTCTCCTGTCTCTGGATGCCCTTTTGTTCTCTTCTCTCTGGATGCTCTTCTGTGCTCACCCCTCTATGGATGCCCTTTTGTTCTGTCTTCTCTCTTGATGTTCTTCTGTTTTCTCCTCTCTCTGGAGGACCTTATATCTTCTCCTCTCTCTGGATACCCTTTGGTCATCTTTTCTCCCTGGATGCCTTTCTGTCTTCTCCTCTCTCTGGATGCCCTTTTGCTCTGTCCTCTATTTGGATGCCCTTCTGTTCTCTCCTCTCTCTGGATGTCCTTATATCTTCTCTCCCTGGATGCCCTTCAGTCTTCTCCTCTCTATGGATGCCCTTCTGATCTCTCCTTACTTCTGATGCTCTTCTGTCCTCTGATCTCTCTGGATGCCCTTTTGTCTTCTCCTATCTCTGGATTCCCTTCTGTCCTCTACTCTCTCTGATTGCTTTTCTGTTCTGTTTTCTCTACAGATTCTTCTCCTGTACCCTCATCTCTCTGAATGCCCTTCTGTTCTCTCCTCTTTCTGGATGCCCTTCTATCTTCTCCGCTCTCGGGATGCCCGTCTCTTCTTTGTTCTCTCTGGATGCCCTTCAGGCTTCTCCTCTCTTGGGATTATTGTCTCTCTGTATGGCTTTAATTTCTCTCTTCTATCTGGATGCCCTTCTGTCCACTTTTCTCTCCAGAAGCCCTTCTGTCCTCTCCTATATCTGAATGTCTTTCTGTCTTCTTTTACCTCTGGATGCCCTTCTGTTCTCTCCTCTCTCTGGATTCCCTTCTGTACTCTCCTCTTTCTGGATGCCCTTCTGTTCTCTCCTCTCTCCAGATGCCCTTCTGTCTTCTCCTCTATCTGGATGCCCTTCTGCTCTCTCCTGTCTCAGGATGCCCTTCTGTTCTCTCCTCTCTCCTCTCTCTGGATGACCTTCTGTCTTCTCCTCTCTCCTGATGCCCTTCTGTTCTCTCCTCTCTCTGAATGCACTTCTGTTCTCTCCCCTCTCTGGATTCGCTCTGTCTTCTCCTTCGCTTGATACCCTTTTCTTCTCTCTTCTCTCGAGATGCCCTTCTGTTCTTTCCTCTATCTAGATGCCCTTCTGTCTTTTCGTCTATCTGTATGGCCTTCTTTACTCTTTTCTGTGGATGTCCTTCTGACCTCTCCTCTCTCTGGATGCCCTTCTTTTCTCTCTTCTCTCTGGAGGCCCTTCTGTCTTCTCTCTCTGGATGTCCTTCTTCCCTCTCCTGTCTCTGGATGCCCTTCTGTTCTCTCCTCTCTCTGGATGACCTTCTGTCTTCTCCTCTCTCCTGATGCCCTTCTGTTCTCTCCTCTCTCTGGATTCGTTCTGTTTTCTCCTAATCTGGATGCCCTTCTGTTCTCTCCTATCTCTAGATGCCCCTCTGTTCTCTCCTATCTCTAGATGCCCTTCTGTTCTCTACTCTCTCTAGATGCCCTTCTGTCCTCTCCTCTATCTAGATGCCCTTCAATATTCTCCTCTATCTGTATGGCCTTCTTTACTATTTTCTGTGGATGCCCTTCTGACGTCTCCTCTCTCTGGATGCCCCTCTTTTCTCTCTTCTCTCTGGAGGACATTCTGTACTCTCCTCTCTCTGTAAGACCTTCTGTATACTCCTATCTCCTAATGCCCTTCTGTCTTCTATTCTTTCTGGATATCTTCTGTTCTCTGCTCTCTCTACATGCCCTTCTGCCCTCTATTCTCTCTGGATGCCCTTATGTTCTCTCCTCTCTCTGGATGTTCTTCTATCTTCTACGCTCTCTGGATACCCTTGTATTCTCTACTCTCCCTGGATGCCCTTCTGTATTCTCCTCTCTCTGGATTCCCTTCTGTCTTCTTCTCTCTTTGGATGCCCTTCTGTTCTCTCCTCTCTCTGGAGGCCCTTCTGTCTTCCCCTATGTCTGGATGCCCTTCAGCTCTCTCCTCTCTCTGGATGCCCTCCTGTTCTCTCCTCTCTCTGGATTGCCTTCTGTCTTATCCTCTCTCAGGATGCCATTCTGTCCTCTCCTCTCTCTGGATGCCCTTCTGTCTTCTCCTCTCTCTTGATGCCCTTTGTTCTCTCCTCTCACAGGATGCCCTTCTTTCCTCTCCTCTCTCCGGATGCCCTTCTGTCTTCTCCTACATCTGGATGTCCTTCTGTCCTTTCCTCCCTCTGAATGCCCTACTGTCTTCTCCTGTATCCCTATGCTTTTCTGTTCTCTCTTCTCACCGACTTCCCGTCTGTCTTCTCCTCTCTCTGGAAGCCCTTCTGTTCTCTCCTCTTTTCGGATGCACTTCTATCTTCTCCTCTCACTGGATGCCCTTTTGTCTTGTCTTCTCTCTGGATTCCCTTCTGTCTTCTCCTATCTCTTGATGCCCTTCTGTTCTCTGCTCTCTTTAGATACACTTATGTTCTCTCCTCTCACTGGATGCCCTTCTGTTCTCTTTTCTCCCTGAAGGTCCTTCTGTCCTCTCCTCTCTCAGGATGCCCATCGGTATTCTTCTCCATCTGCATGCCTCCTCTCTTCTCCTATTTACAGATGCCCTTCTGTTCTCTCCTCCTTCTGGATGCCCTTCTGTTTTCTCCTCCCTCTGGATGCCCTTCTGTCTTCTTCTCTCTTCATATGACCTTCTGTTCTCTCGATCGCCAGATTGCCTTCTGTCTTCTCCTCTCACTGGATGCCCATCTGTTCTCTCCTCTTTCCAGATGCCCTTCTGTCTTCTCCTCTCTCTAGATGATCTTGTGCTCTCTCCTCTCTCTGGATGCCCTTCTGTTCTCTCCTCTCTCTAGATGTCCTTCTGTTCTGTACTCTCTCTAGATGCCCTTCTGTTCTCTCCTCTATCTAGATGCTCTTCAGTCCTCTCCTTTATCTGTATGGCCTTTTTACTCTTTTCTGTGGATGCCTTTCTGAAATCTCTCTCTGGATGCCCTTCTTTTCTCTCTTCTCTCTGGAGGCCATTCTGTACTCTCCTCCCTCTGGAAACCCTTCAGTCTTCTCCTATCTCCCGATGCCCTTCAGTCATCTCCTCTTTCTGGATAACTTCTGTTCTATGCTCCCTCTACATGCCCTTCTGTCCTCTATTCTCTCTGGATGCCCTTATGTTCTCTTCTCTCTCTGGATGTTCTACTGTCTTCTACACTCTCTGGATACCGATGTATTGTCTACTCTCCCTGGATGCTCTTCTTTATTCTCCTTTCTCTGGATTCCCTTCTGTCTTCTCCTCTCTTTGGATGCCCTTCTGTTCTCTCCTTTTTCTGGATGCCCTTCTGTTCTCTCCTCTCTCTGGAGGCCCTTCTGTCTTCTCCTCTCTCTGGATGCCCTTCAGCTCTCTACTCTCTCTAGATGCCCTCCTTTTCTCTCCTTTCTCTGGATTGCCTTCTGTCTTCTCTTCACTCTGGATGCAATTCTGTTCTCTCCTGTCTCTGGATTCCCTTTTTGTCTTCTCCTTTTTTTTATGCCCTTCTGTAATCTCCTCTCTCTGGATGACCTTCTGTGTTCTGCTCTTTTTCGATGCCCTTCTGTCTTCTCTCTCTGGATGCCCTACCATTCCCTCCTCATTCTAGATTCCCTTCTTTCTTCTCCTCTCTCTGGATTCCTTTCTGTTCTGTCCTCTCACTGGATGTCCTTCTGTCCTCTTCTCTCTCTGGATGCCCTTCTCTCTTTTCCTCTCTCCAAATGCCCTTCTGTCCTCTTCTCTCTCTGGATGTCCTTCAGTCCTCTGCTCTCTCTGAATGCCATTCTGTTCTCTCCTTTTTCTGGATTCTCTTCTGTTCTATCATTTCCCTAGATGCCCTTCTGTTCTCTCCTCTCTCTCGGGATGCCCTTCTTCACTCTCCACTCTCTGGATGCCCTTCTGTCATCTCCTCTCTCTGGATCCCCTTCTGTCCTCTCCTCTCTCTGGATTACCATCTGTCCTCTCCTCTCTCTGGATGCCCTTCCTCACCCTCCTTTCTCTGGATGCCCTTCTGTCCTCTTCTCTCTCTGGATGCCCATCTCTTCTCTCCTCTCTATGGATGCCCTTCTGTTCTATCCTCTATCTAGATGTCCTTCTGTCTTCTCCTCTGTATGGACTTCTGTACTATTTTATGTGAATGCCCTTCTTTCCTCTCCTCTCTCTGGATGCCCTTCTGCTGTTTTCTCTATGGAGGAAATTCTGTCTCCTCCTCTCTCTGGATGCCCTTCTGTCTTCTTCTCTCTCTGGATGTCCTTTGTTTTCTGCTCTCAGAGGATGCCCTTCTTACCTCTCCTCTCTCCGGATGCCCTTCTGTCTTCTCCTACATCTGAATGCCCTTCTGTCCTCTCCTCCCTCAGGATGCCCTTCTGTCTTCTCCTCTCTCCCTATGCTTTTCTGTTCTCTCGCCTCACTGACTTCTCTTCTGTCTTCTCCTCTCTCTGGATGCTCTTCTGTCTTCTCCTCTCACTGGATGCCCTTCTGTCTTGTCCTCTCACTGGATTCCCTTCTGTCTTCTCCTCTCTCTAGATGCCCTTCTGCTCTCTCCTCTCTCTGGATGTTCTTTTTTCTCTCCTCATTTTGGATGCACTTCTGTCTTCTCCTCTCTCTGGATGCATGACAATTTTCTCCTCACTCTGGATATCCTTCTGTCTTCTCTTTTCTCTAGAAGCCATTCG
>NW_023045977.1:58497-89500 GCF_011762505.2 Arvicanthis niloticus | reverse complement strand
AGAGACAGGAATGAACAGAAGAGCATCCAGAGAGAGGAGAAGACAGAAGGGCATCTGGAGAGAGGAGAGGAAAGAAAGCCATCCAAGCAGAAGAAAGAACAGAAAGTCATCCACAGAGAGGAAAAGACTGAAGGACATCCAGAGATAGGAGAGGACAGAAGGGCCTCCAGAGAGTGGTGAAAACAGAAGAGCATCCAGAGAGAGGACAGGACAAAAGAGATTCTGGAGAGAGGACGGAACAGAAGGGCATATAGAGAGAGGAGAGAACAGAAGATCATCCATAGAGAGGAAAATCAGAAGGGCATCCAGAGATACAAGAGGAGAGAAGGGCATCCGGAGACAGGAGAAGCCTGAAGGGCATCGCGAGAGAGTAGAGGAAAGAATGGCATCCAGAGAGAAGAGAGGACAGAAGGGCATCCAGAGAGGAGAGTACAGAACATCATCCATAGAGAGAAATAATCAGAAGTGCATCCAGAGATAGTAAAGGACAGAGGGGCATCTAAATAAAAGAGAGAAAATAAAGAAATCCTGAGAGACGAGAGAACAGAAGGGAATCCAGAGATATGAGAAGAATGAAGGGCATCCAGAGAGAGAAGAGAAGAGAAGGGCATCCATAGAGAGAAGAGAACAGAAGGGCAACCAGAGAGATTAGAGGACAGAACGGCATCCAGAGAGAGGAGAGGAGAAAAGAGCATCCAGAGAGAGGAGAGGCCAGAAGGGTACCCAGAGAGATGAGAAAGCAGAAGGGCATCCAGAGAAAAGAGAGGAACGAATGGCATCCAGAAAGAGGAGAAGACAGAAGGCCATACAGAGAAAGGAGATGACAGAAAAGCATCCAGAGAGAGGAGAAGACAGAAGGGCATAAAGAGAGAGAAGAGAGGACAGAAGAGAATCTAGAGAGAGGAGAGAACAGAAGTGCATCAAGAGAGAGGAGAAGATGGAAGGGTATCCAGAGAGAAGAAAGGACAGAAGGGCATCCAGAGAGAAGTGAAGACAGAAGGGCATCCAGAGAAAAGAGAAGACAGAAGGGCATCCAGAGAGAGGAGAGGACACAAGGGCATCCAGAGAGATGAGAGCACCGAAGAGCATACATAGAGAGAAGAGAACAAAAGGGCATCCGGAGAGATGAGTGGACAGATGGGGATCTAGAGAGAAAAGAGTACAGAAGGGCATGTAAAGAGAGGAGAAGTCAGAAGGGCATCCATAGAGAGGTGAAAAAGAAGGGTTTCCAGAGAGCGGAGAAGACAGAATGACATCCAGAAAGATGAGAGGACAGAAGGGCATCCGAAGAGAGGAGAGAACAGAAGTGATATCCAGAGAGAAGACAGAACAGAAGGGCATCCAGAGAGAAGAGAAGACAGGAGGGCATCCAGAGAGAGGAGAGGACAGAAGGCCATCCAGAGAGAAAAGAGAAGAGAAGGGCATCCGGAGAGAGGAGAGAACAGAAGGGCATCCAGAGAGAGGAGAGAACAGAAGGGCATCCAAAGAGGATATAACCGAAGGGCATCCAGAGAGCTGAGAAGACATAAGGACATCCAGAGAGAGGAGAGAACAGAAGGGATATGCAGAGAGAGGATAGAACAGAAGGGCATCCAGAGAGAGGAGAAGAAAGAAGGGCATTCATACAGAGGAGAGGCCAACATGGCATCCAGAGGGAGGAGAGGACAGAAGGGAATCCAAGGCATGATTGAACACAAAGCCATCCATAGAGAGGCGAGAACAGAAGAGAATCCACAGACAGGAGAGGACATAAGAGCATCCTGAGAGAGGAGAGAAGAGAAAGGCATTCAGAGAGAAAACAACAGAAGGGCATCCAGAGAAAGGACAAAACAGAAGGGCAACCAGAGAGAGGAGAGAATACAAGAGCATCCAGAGAGAGGAGAAGACAGAAGGTCATCTAGAGACATAAATGGACAGAAGGGCATCCAGAGAGAGCAGGAAATAGAAGGGCATCTGGAGAGAGGTGAGGAAAGAATGGCATCCAGAGAGGTGAGAGGACAGAATGGAATCCGGAGAGCAGAGAATGCAGAAGGGCATTTTGAGAGAGGAGAAGACAGAAGGGCATACAGACAGAGGAGAAAACAGGTCATCCAGAGAGAGGAGATGAACAGAATGTCATCCTGGGAGAGAAGAGAACAGAAGGGCTTCCAGAGAGAGGAGAGAACAGAAGGGCATCCATGGAGAGAAGAGAACAGAAGGGCATCCAGTGAGAGGAGAGAACAGAAGAGCATCCAGAAAGAGGAGAAGACAGGAGGGCATCTGGAGAGAGGAGAGGAAAGAAGGGGATCCATAGAGAGGAAAGGCCAGAATGGCATCCAGAGAGGAGAGAAAACAGAAGGACATTTAGAGAGAAGAGAAGACAGAGGGCATACAGAGAGAGGACAGGACAGAAAGAGATCTGGATAGAGGAGAGAACAGAAAGGCATCCGGAGAGAGGAGAGAACAGACAGGCATCCAGATAGAGAAGAGAACAGAAGGGCATCCAGAGAGAGGAAATGACAGAAGGCCATCTGGAGAGAGGAGAGGAAAGAAGGGCATCCATAGAGAAGAGAGGCCAGAATGGCATCCAGAGAGGAGAGAAAACAGAAGGGCATTTAGAGAGATGGGAAGAGGAGACAGAAGGGGATACAGAGAGAGGAGAGGACAAAAAGACATCTGGAGAGAGGAGAAGACAGAATTGCATACAGAGAGAGGAGAGAACAGACAGGCATCCTGAGAGCACAGAAGACAGAAGGGCATCAAGAGAGAGGAGAGGACAGAAGGGCATCCAGCGAGAGGAGAAGACAGAAGGGCATCCAGAGAGAAGAGAAGACAGGAGGGCATCCAGAGAGTTAGTGGACAGATGGGATTCTAATGAGAAAAGTGTACAGAAGAGCATGTAGAGAGAGGAGAAGACAGGATAGAAGGGCATCCAAAGAGAGAAGAGAACAAAAAACCATCCGGAGTGATCAGTGGACATATGGGAATCTAGAGAGAAGAGAGTACAGAATGGCATCCAGAGAGATGAGAGGAAAGAAGGGCATCCGGAAAGAGGAGAGAAAAGAAGGGTGTTCTGAGTGAGGAGAGGACAGAAGGGCATCTGGAGAGAGTAGTGAACAGAAGTGATATCCAGAGAGAGGACAGAACAGAAAGGCATCTCGAGAGAGGAGATAACAGACAGGCAACTGGAGAGGAGAGAACTGAAGGGCATCCAGACAGAGGAGAAGAAAGAAGGTCATCCAAACAGAAGAGAGAACAGAATGATATCCACAGAGAGGAGAAGACAGAAGGACATCCAAAGATATTAGAGGACAGAAGCCTCTCCAGAGAGAGGAGAGGACAGAAGGGCATCCAGAGAGAGCAGAGGACAGAAGGGCATCCAGAGAGAGGAGAGTACAGAAGATCATCCAGAGAGAGGATAAATCAGAAGGGAATCCATAGATAGTAGAGGACAGAGGGACATCTAGATAGAAGAGAGAAAATAAGGACATCCCGAGAGATGAGAGAACAGAAGGGAATCCAGAGAGAGGAGAAGACCAAAGGCCATCCAGAGAGGAGAGAAGACAGAAGGACTTCCAGAGAGAGGAGAAGACAGAGGGGCATCTAGATAAAAGAGAGAAAATAAGGACATCCCAATAGATGAGAGAACAGAAGGGAATCCAGAGAGAGGAGAAGACCGAATGCCATCCAGAGAGAGGAGAGAAGAGAAGGGCATCCAGAGAGAGGAGAAGACAGAGGGGCATCTAGATAGAAGAGAGAAAATAAGGACATCCCGATAGATGAAAGATCAGAAGGGAATCCAGAGAGAGGAGAAGACCAAAGGCCATCCAGAGAGAGGAGAGGAGAACAGAGCATCCAGAGAGAGGAGAGGCCAGAAGGGCATCCAGAGACAGGGGAGAACAGAAGGGCATCTAGAGAGAGCACAGAACATTAGGGCATCCAGTGATAGGAGTAGACAGAAAGGAATCCAGAGAGAGGTGAGGACAGAACAATATCTAGAGAGAGGAGAGAACTGAAGGGCATCCAGAGAGAGGAGAGAATAGAAAGGCATATACTGTTAAAAGAGGACAGAAGGGCATCCACAGAGAGGAGACAACAGAAGGGCATCCCGAGAGAGGCGAGAACAGAAGCGGATCCAGAGAGATGAGAGGACAGAAGGGAATCTAGAGAGAGGAGAAAAAGAACGGAGTGTAGAGAGAGGAGAAGAGAGAAGTGCATACATAGAGAAGTGAAAACAGAAGGGCATCCAGAGAGAGAAGAAGACAGAAGGACATCCGGAGAGAGGAGAGGACAGAAAGGCATCCGGAGAAAGGAGAAGACAGAAGAACATCTGGAAAGAAAAGAGAAGAGAAAAGCATCTAGAGATAGGAGCGAAAAGAAGGGCATCCAGAGAGAGGAGAGAACAGAAGGGCATCAAGAGAGAGGAGAGAACAGAAGGGCATCCAGAGAGCTGAAAAGACATAAGGGCATCCGGAGAGAGGAGAGAACAGAAAGTATATCCAGAGAGAAGACAGAACAGAAGGGCATCCACTGAGAGGCGAAGAAAGAAGGTCATCCAGACAAAAGAGAGAACAGAAGGGCATGTACAGAGAGAAGACAGAAGGGCCTCCAGAAAGAGGAGAGTACAGAAGGGCATCCAGAGAGTGGAGAAAACAGAAGGGCGTCCAGAGAGAGGAGAGGACAGAAGGGCTTCTGGAGAGAGGAGAGAACAGAAGGGCACATAGCGAGAGGAGAGAACAGAAGATCATCATAGAGAAGAAAAATCAGAAGGGCATCCAGAGATACGAGAGGAGAGAAGGGCATTCAGAGACAGTAGAAGACTAAAGGGAATCGTGAGAGAGGAGAGGACAGAAGGGCATCGAGAGATAGGAGAGGACAGAAGGGCATCAAGAGGAGGAGAGAACAGAAGATCTTCCATAGAGAGGAAAAATCAGAAGGGCATCCAGAGATAGGAGAGGACAGAAGGGCATCCAAAGAGGAGAGAAGAGAAGGGCATCAAGAGAGCAGAGAATAGAGAAGTGCATCCAGAAAGAGGAGGAGACAGAAGGGCATCCAGTGAGAGAAGAGAACAGAAGGGCATCCAGTGAGAGCAGAGGACAGAAGGGCATCCAGAGAGAGGAGAAGTCAGAAGGGCATCCAGAGAGAGAAGAGAACCGAAGGGCATCCAGAGAGAGGAGAAGTCAGAAGAACATCCAGAGAGAGGACAGAACAGAAGGGCATCCTGAGAGCGGAAAAGAGAGAAGGGCATCCAGAGAGATGAGACGACAAAAGGGCATTTAGATAGAGGAGAGAACAGAAGGAAATCCAGAGAGAGTAGAAGACATAAGGGAAATTTGTAGAGAGGATAGGCCAACAGGGCATCCAAAGAGAGGAGATGAAAGAAGGGCATCCAGAGAGAGGAGAAGACAGAAGGGAATCCAGAGAGAGCAGAGGACATAAGGGAATCCAGAGAGAGGAGTGCACAGAAGCGCATCCAGAAAGAGGAGAGAATAGAAGGGCAACCACCGATAAAAGAGGACAGAATGGCATCCTCAGAGAGGAGAGAACAGAAGGGCATACCTAGAGAGGCTAGAATAGAAGTGCATCCAGAGAGAGGATAGGACAGAAGGGCATACAGAGAAAGGAGAGGAACGAAGGGCATCCTGAGAGAGTCTCGAACAGAAGAGCATCCATGAAGAGAATAGTACAGAAGCACATCCAGAGTGATGAGAGAACAGAAGAGAATCTAGAGAGAGGAGAAAGACAAGGGCATGTAGAGAGAGAAGAGAGAAGGGCATACATAGAGAGGTGAAAACAGAAGGGCATCCAGAGAGATGAGAAGACAGAAGGGCATCCAGAGAGAGGAGAGGACAGAAAGGCATCTAGATAGAGGAGAGAAAGAAGGGCATCCATAGAGAGAAGAGAACAGAAGGGCATCCAGAGAGATGAGTGGACATAGGGGAATCTAGAGAGAGGAGAGTACAGAAGGGCATATAGAGAGATGAGAAGACAGAAGGGCATTGATAGAGTGGTGTAAAAGTAGGGTATCCAGAGAGTGGAGAAGACAGAAGTGCATCCAGAGAGAGGAGAGAACAGAAAAGCTTCTAGATAGTGGAGAAAACAGAAGAACATCCAGAGAGAGGAGAGGACAGAAGGGCTTCTGGAGAGAGGAGAGAACAGAAGATCATCATAGAGAGGAAAAACCAGACGGGCATCCAGAGATACGACGGGAGAGAAGGGCATCCAGAGACAGGAGAAGACTGAAGGGTATTGCGAGAGAGGAGAGGACAGAAGGGCATCCAGAGAGAGAGGAGAGAACAGAAGATCATCCATAGAGAGGATAAATCAGAAGGGCATCCA
The DNA here is from genome assembly GCF_011762505.2 of Arvicanthis niloticus. Classification (NCBI taxonomy): domain Eukaryota; kingdom Metazoa; phylum Chordata; class Mammalia; order Rodentia; family Muridae; genus Arvicanthis; species Arvicanthis niloticus. The sequence goes on along the minus strand of NW_023045977.1, from coordinate 83,182 downwards.
GTGATAGTAGTGGACAGAGGGGCATCCAAATAGAAGAGAGAAAATAAAAACATCCCGAGAGACGAAAGAACAGAAGAGAATCCAAAGAGAGGGGAAGGCTGAAGGGCATCCAGAGAGAGGAGAGAATAGAAAGGCATCCAGAGAGCAAAGAAGACAGAAGGCCTTCCAGAGAGACGAGGAGACAGAATGGTATCCAGAGAGAGGAGAGAACAGCAGCGCATCCATAGAGAGAAGAGAACAGAAAGGAAACCAGAGAGATTAGATGACAGAGTGGCATCCAGAGAGAGGAGAGGAGAAAAGGGTATCCAGAGAGAGGAGAAGACAGAAGGGCATCTAGAGAGAGGAAAGAACAGAAGGGCGTCTAGAGAGAGGACAGAACATTAGGGCATCCAGAGAGAGGAGAAGACAGAAGGGAATCCAGAGAGAGGTGAGGGCAGAACAACATCCAGAGAGAGTATAGAACAGAAGGGCATCCAGAGAGAGGAGAAAACGGAAGGGCATGAACAGAGAGGAGAGGACAGAAAGGCATCCAGACAGAGGATAGAATAGAGGGGCATCCAGAGAAAGAATACATAATTGCATTCAGAGAAAAAAGAGAACAGAAGGTCATCAGGAGTGAGGAGAGAACACAATGGCATCCATAAAGAGAAGAAGACAGAAGGGAATTCAGAGAGATGGGAGGACAGAAGGGCATCCAGAGAGAGGTGAGAATAAAAGGGGATCCACCAATAAAAGGGGACAGAAGGGCATCCACCGAGAGGAGACAACAGAATGACATCTCGAGAGAGGGGAGAACAGAAGGGCATCCAGAGAGAGAAGAAGACAGAAGGGCATCCAGAGAGAAGAGAAGACAGAAAGGCATCCAGAGCAAGGAGATGACAAATGGGAATACAGAGATTTGAGAGAACAGAAGAGCATCCTTGGAGAGAAGGGTACAGAAGCACATCCAGAGTGATGAGAGTACAGAAGGGAGTCTAGAGAGAGGAGAAAGAGAAGGGCATGTAGAGAGAGGAGAAAAGAGAAAGGCATACATAAAGAGGTGAAAACAGAATGGCATCAAGAGAGAGGAGAAGACAGAATGGCAGATGAGGGAGGACATTTGGAGAGAAAAGAAAACAGAAAGGCATCTTGTAAGGAGGAGAGAAGAGAAGGGCATCCAGCGAGAGGACAGAACAAAAGGGCATCCAGAGAAAGGAGAAGTCAGAAGGGCATCCAGAGAGAAGAGAAGACAGAAGGGCATACAGAGAGAGAAGATGACAGAAAGGCATCCGGAGAAAGGAGAGAACAGAAGGGCATCGAAAGAGATGAGAGGACAGAAGAGAATCTGGAGAGAGGATAAAATAGAAGTGCATCCAGAAAGAGAAGAAGACAGAAGTGCATCCATAGAATAGAGAAGAAAGAAGGGCATCCAGAGAGATGAGAGAACAGAAGAGCATGCATAGAGAGAAGGGAACAGAAGGGCATCCAGAGAGATGAGTGTGCAGATGAGAATCTAGAGAGAGGATAGTACAGAAGGGCTTGTAGAAAGAGGAGAAGACAGAAGGAAATCCATAGAGAGGTGAAAAAAACGTTAACCTGAGATCAGAGAAGAAAGAAGAGCATCCAAAGAGAAAAGAGGACAGAATGGCATCCAGAGAGATGAGTGGACAGGTGGGAATCTAGAGAGAGGAGAATACAGAAGGGCATGTAGAGAAAGGAGAGTACAGAAGGGCATCCATAGAGAGGTGAAAAAGAAGGATATCCTGAGAGCAGAGAAGACAGAAGGGCATCCAGAGAGATGAGAGGACAGAAGCACATCTGGCAAAAGGGGAGAAAAAAGGGCATACAGAGAGAGGAGAGGACACAAGGGCATACAGAGAGAGGAGAGAATAGAAGAGCATCCAGATAGAGGAGAATACCGAAGTGCATCCAGAGAGAGGAGAAGACATAAGGGCATCTGGAGTGAGGACAGAACAGAAGGGATATCCAGAGAGAGGACAGAACAGAAGGGCATCCAGAGAGAGGAGAAGACAGATGTGCATCCAGAGACAGGAGAGGACAGAAGGACATCCGAAGAGAAAAGAGAACAGAAGGCCATCCGGAGAGAGGACAGAAGAGAAGGGCATCCAGAGAGAGGAGGGAACAAAAGGGCATCCAGAGAGAGGAGATAACTGAAGGCCATCCAGAGAGCTGAGAAGACATAAGGGCATCCGGAGAGAGGAGAGAACAGAAGGGATATCCAGAGAGAGGACAGAACAGAAGGGCATCCAGAAAGAGGAGAAGACAGAAGAGCATCCAGAGAGAGGAGATAACCGAAGGTCATCTAGAGAGCTGAGAAGACATAAGGGCATCTGGAGAGAGGTGAGAACAGAAAGGAATCCAGAGAGAGGACAGAACAGAAGGGAATCCAGAGAGTGGAGAAGACAGAAGGGCATGCAGAGAGAGGAGAGGACAGAAAAACATCCAGAGAGAGGAGAGAACAGAAGGGCATCCAGAGAGTGGAGGAAACAGAAGGGCATCCAGAGAGAGGAGAGGACAGAAGGGCTTCTGGAGAGAGGAGAGAACAGAAGGGCATATAGAGAGAGGAGGGAACAGAAGATCATCAACAGAGAGGAAAAATCAAAATCAGAAGGGCATCCAGAGATAAGAGAGGAGAGATGGGCATCTGGAGACAGGAGAAGACTGAAATGCATTGTGAGAGAGGAATGGACAGAAGGACATCCAGAGAGAGGAAAGTACAGTAGTGCATCCAGAGATAGGAGAGAACAGAAGATCATCCATAGAGAGGAAAAATCAGAAGGGCATCTAGAGATAGGAGAGGATAGAAGGGAATCCAGATAGAACAGAGAAAATAACGACATTCCGAGAGACGAGAGAACAGAAGGACATCCAGAAAGAGGATAAGACAGAAGGGAATAAAGAGAGAAAAGATGACAGAAAGGCATCTGGAGAGAGGAGAGAACAGAAGGGTATCAAGAAAGATGAGAGTACAGAAGAGATTCTAGAGAGAAGAGAGAACAGTTGTGCAACCAGAGAAGAATGAAGGGCATCCAGACAGAAGAGAAGGCAGAAGGCAATCCAGAGAGAGGAGAGGACACAAGGGCATCCAGAGAGATGAGAGAACAGAAGCGCATCTATAGAGAAGAGAACAGAAGGGCATCCAGAGACATGAGTGTACAGATGGGAATCTAGAGAGAGGAGAGTACAGAAGGGCATGTAGAGATATTAAAAGACAGACGGGCATCCAGAGAGATTCGAGAACAGAAGGAAATCTGGAGATAGGAGAGAACAGAAGAGCATCCAGATAGAGGAGAATACCGAAGGGAATCCAAAGAGAGGAGAAGACAGAAGGGCATGCAGAGAGAGGAGAGAACAGAAGGCATATCCAGAGAGAGGTCAGAAATGAAGGTCATGCAGAGAGGGTAGAAGACAGAAAACCATCCAGAGAGAAGAGAGGACAGAAGGACATAGGAGAGAAAATAGAACATAAGGTCATCCGCAGAGAGGAGAGAACAGAAGTGCATCCAGAGAGAAGAGAGAACATAAGGGCATCCAGAGAGTTGAGAAGACATAAGGGCATCTGGAGAGAGGAGAGAAGAGAAAGGAATCCAGAGAGAGGAAAAAACAGTAGGGCATTCAGAGTGGAGAAGACAGAAGGGCATCCAGAGAGAGGAGATGATAGAAAGAAATCCAGAGAGAGGAGAGAACAGAAAGGCATCCGGAGAGAGGAGAGAACAGATGGGCATCTGGAGAGAGGAGAGAACAGAAGGGCATCCAGAGAGAGGAGAAGATAGAAGGTCGTCCACGTAGAAGAGAGAACAGAAGGGCATCCACAGAGAGGAGAAGAATGAAGGACATCCAGAGATAGGAGAGGACAGAAGGGCCTCCAGAGAGACGAAAGAACAGAAGAGCATCCAGAGAGTAGAGAAAACAGAAGGGCATCCAGAGAGAGGACAGGACAGAAGGGCTTCTGGAGAGAGGAGAGAACAGAAGATCATCCATAGAGAGGAAAATTCAGAAGGGCATTCAGAGATAAGAAAGGAGAGAAGGGAATCCGGAGACAGGAGAAAACTGAAGGGCATCACGAGAGAGGAGAGGACAGTAGGGCATCCAGAAAGAGGAGAGAACAGAAGGGCATCTAGGGAGAGGACAGAACTTTAGGGCATCGAGAGAGAGGAGAAGACAGAAGGGAATCCGGAGAGAGGAGAGAACGGAAGGGCATCCACATAGTGGAGACGAAAGAAAGGCATCCAGATAGAAGAGAGAAAGAGGGGCATCCAGAGGGAGAGAAAACAGAATTGCATTCAGAGAAAAAAGAGAACAGAAGGTCATCTGGAGAGAGGAGAACACAGTATGTCATCCAGGGATATGAGAGGACAGAAAACATCCAGAGAGAGGAGAGGACAGAAGGGTATCCAGAGAAAAGAAGAGAGAAAGGCATCTAAAGAGAAGAGAGGACAAAAGGGCATACAGAGATTTGAGAGAACAAAAGAGCATCCATGGAGAGAAGAGTATAGAAGCGCATCCAGAGACATGAGAGGACAGAAAGGAATCTAGAGAGAGGAGAAAGAAAAGGGCATGTAGAGAGAGGAGAAGAGAGAAGGGCATACATAGAGAGGTGAAAACCTAAGGGCATCCAGAGAGAGAAGACAGAGGGCATCCTGAGAGAAGAGAGGACAGAAAGGCATCTGGACAGAGGAGAGAACAGAAGGGCACCAAGAGAGAGGAGAAGACAGAAGGGCATCCAGAGAAACGAGAGGAACGAAGGGCATACAGAGAGAGGAGAAGACAGAAGGGCATACAGAGAGAGATGACAGAAAGGCATCCGGAGAGAGGAGAGAACAGAAGGTCATCGAGAGTGATGAGAAGACAGAAGAGAATCTAGAGAGAAGAGAGAACAGAAGTGCATCCAGATAGAGAAGAAGATAGAAGGGCATCCACAGAAAAGAGAAGACAGAATTTCATCCAGAGAAAGGAGAGGACACAAGGGCATCTAGAGAGATGAGAGAACAGAAGAGCATCCATAGAGAGAAGAGATCAGAAGGGCATCCAGCGAGATGAGTGGACAGATGGGAATCTAGAGAGAGGAGAGTACAGAAGGGCATGTAGAGAGAGGAGAAGACAGAAAGGCATCCATAGAGAGGTGAAAAATGAAGGGTATGCAGAGGCTGGAGAAAACAGAAGGGCATCCAGAGAGATGAGAGGACAGAAGGGCATCCAGAGAGAGGAGAGATCAGAAGGGCATCCACAGAGAGGAGAGGACAGAAGTGCATCCAGAGAGAGGAGAGAATAGAAGGGCATCCAGATAGAGGAGAATACCGAAGTTCATCCAGAGAGTGGAGAAGACATAAAAGCATCCAGAGAGAGGAGAGTACAGAAGAGATATCAGAGAGAGGACAGAACAAAAGGGCATCCAGAGAGAGGAGAGGACAGAAGGACATCCGGAGGGAAAAGAGAACAGAAGGGCATCCAGAGTTAGGAGAGAAAAGAAGGGCATCCAGAGAGAAGAGAGAACAGAAGAGCATCCAGAAAGAGGAGATAACAGAAGGGATTCATAGAGAGTAGATGACTGAAGGGCATCCAGAGAGAAGAAGACAAAAAGGCATTCAGAGAGAGGAGAGGACAAAAGGGCATACAGAGATTTGAGAGAACAGAAGAGCATCCATGGAGAGAAGAGTACAGAAGCACATCCAGAGAGAGGAGAGGACAGAAGGGCTTCTGGAGAGAGGAGAGAACAGAAGGGCATATAGAGAGAGGAGAGAACAGAAGATCATCATAGAGAGGAAAAATCAGAAGGGCATCCAGAGATACGAGAGGAGAGAAGGGCATCCTGAGACAGAAGACTGAAGGGCATCATGAGAGAGGAGATTACAGAAGGGCATCCAAAAAGAGGAGAGGACAGAAGGGCATCCAGAGAGAGGAGAGAACAGAAGATCATCTATAGATCAGAAAAATCAGAAGGGCATCCAGAGATAGGAGAGGATAGAGTGGCATCCAGATTGAAGAGCGAAAATAAGGACATCCCGAGAGACGAGAGAACAGAAGGACATCCAGAGAGAGGATAAGACAGAAGGGAATAAAGAGAGAAAAAATGACAGAAAGGCATCTGGAGAGAGGAGAGAACAGAAGGGTATCGAGAAAGATGAGAGTACAGAAGAGATTCTAGAGAGAGGACAGAACAGATGTGCAACCAGAGAAGAGAAGAATGAAGGGCATCCAGACAGAAGAGAAGGCAGAAGGCAATCCAGAGAGAGGAGAGGACACAAGGGCATCCAGAGAGATGAGAGAACAGAAGCACATCTATAGAGAAGAGAACAGAAGGGCATCCAGAGAAATGAGTGGACAGATGGGAATCTAGAGAGAGGAGAGTACAGAAGGGCATGTAGAGAGATTAAAAGACAGATGGGCATCCAGAGAGATTCGAGAACAGAAGGGAATCCGGAGATAGGAGAGAACAGAAGGGCATCTAGATAGAGGAGAATACCGAAGGGAATCCAGAAAGTGGAGAAGATATAAGGGCATCCGGAGAGAGGAGAGAACAAAATGCATATCCAGAGAGAGGTCAGAAATGAAGGGCATCCAGAAGAGGAGAAGACAGAAGGGCATCCACAGTGAGGAGAGGACAGAAGGACATCCTGAGAGAAAATAAAACAGAAGGGCATCCATAGAGAGAAGAGAACAGAAGTGCATCCAGAGAGAGTAGAGAACAGAAGGGCTTCCAGAGAGAGGAGATAACTGAAGGGCATCCATAGAGCTGAGAAGACATAAGGGCATCGGGAGAGAGGAGAGAACAGAAAGGAATCCAGAGAGAGGACAAAACAGTAGGGCATTCAGAGTGGAGAAGAGAGAAGGGTATCCAGAGAGAGGAGATGATAGAAAGACATCCAGAGAGAGGAGAGAAAAGAAAGGCATCCAGAGAGAGGAGAGAACAGACAGGAATCTGGACAGAGAAGAGAACAGAAGGGCATCCAGAAAGAGGAGAAGAAAGTATGTCATCCAAACAGAAGATAGAACAGAAGAGCATCCACAGAGAGGAGAAGACAGAAGGACATCCAGAGATAGGAGAGGACAGAAGCCCCTCCAGGGAGAGGAGAGAACAGAAGGGCATCCAGGAAGTGGAGAAAACAGAAGGTCATCCAGTGAGAGGACAGGACAGAAGGGCTTCTGGAGAAAGGAGAGAACAGAAGGGCATATAGAGAGAGGAGAGACCAGAAGATCATCCATAGAGAGAAAAAACCAGAATGGCATCCAGAGATAGGAGAGGAGAGAAGGGAATCCGGAGACAGCAGAAGACTGAAAGGCATCGTGAGACAGGAGAGCACAGAAGGGCATCCAGGGTGAGGAGAGGACAGAAGAACATCCAGATAGAGGAGAGAACAGAAGGGCATCAAGAGAGATTAAAGGACAGAAGTTCATCCAGAGAGAGGAGAGGAGAAATGGGCATCCAGAGAGAGGAGAGAATAGAAGGACATGTAGAGAGACGAGAGGACAGAATAGCATACAAAGAGAGGAGAAGAAAGAAGGGCATCCAGAGAGAGGAGAGAAGAGAATGGAATCCAGTGAGAGGAGAGGAGAAAAGGGCATCCATAGAGAGAGGAGAGAACAGAAGGGCAACTAGAGAGAGGACAAAACATAAGGGCATCCAGAGAGAGGAGAAGACAGAAGGGAATCCAGACAGAGGAGAGGACAGAAGAAATATCCAGACAGAGGAGAGAACAGGACATCCGGAAAGAGGAGAGAATGGAAAGGCATCCAGACAGAAGGGGCATCCAGAGAGAGGAGAGGAAAGAAGGTCATCCAGAAAAGGAGAGAACACAAGGGCATCTAAAGAGATGAGAGAACCGAAGAGCATCCATAGAGAAGAGAAGACAGAAGGGAATCCACATAGAGGAGAAGACAGAAACAGATCCAGAGAGAGGGTAGTACAGAAGGGTATCCAGAGATAGAATAGAACAGAAGGGCATCCAGAGCAAGGAGAAGACAGAAGGGCATCCAGTGAGAGGAGATTACAGAAGGTCATTGGGAGAGAGGAGAAGACCAAAGGGCATCCAGAGAGAGAAGAATAATGAAGGGCATCCAGAGAGTGGAGAATACAAAAGGGATACCAGAGAGAGGTTAGGACAGATTGGCATACAGAGAAAGAAAAAGACCGAAGGGCATCCAGAAAGTAAAGAGGACAGAAGGGCATCTGGAGACAGGAGAGAACAGAAGGGCATCCAGAGAGAGGAAATAACAGAAGGGCATCCAGAGAGATGAGAGGACAGAAGGGCATCCAGATAGAAAAGGGGACAGAAGGGCATCCAGAGAGAGAAGAAGACAGAATGCCATCCAGAAAGACGAGAGAACAGAATGGTATCTCTAGAGAGGAGAGAACAAAAGGGCACCTAGAGAGAGGAGAGGCCAAAAGTGCATCCAGACAGAGGAGAGGACATTAGTGAATCCGGAGAGAGGAGAGAACAGAAGAACATCCATAAAGAGGAGAGGACAGAAGGGCATCCAGAGAGATGAGAGGACAGAAGGGCATCCAGATAGAAAAGAGGACAGAAGGGCATCTAGAGAGAGGAGAAGACAGAAGGGTATCCAGAGAGGAGAAGACAGAACAGCATCCAGAAAGAGGAGAGAACAGAATGTCATCTCTAGAGAGAAGAGAACAAAAGGGCACCTAGAGAGAGGAGAGGCCAAAAGTGCATTCAGACAGAGGAGAGGACAGGAGGGAATCCGGAGAGAGGAGAGAACAGAAAAATATCCAGAGAGAGGAGAGGACAGAAGGGCCGGGAGATTGAGGAGAAGACAAAAGGGCTTCCAGAGTGAGGATAGGAGACAAGGGCCACCAGAGAGATTAGAGAATACATGAGGATCCAGAAAGAGAAGAGAAAAGAAGGTCATCCCGAGAGATGAGAGGAAAGAAGGGCATCCAGAGAGAGGAGAGGACAGAAGGGCCTCCAGAGAGAGGAGAAAACAGAAGGGCATCCAGAGAGTGGAGAAAACAGAAGGGCATCCACAGAGAGGACAGGACACAAGGGCTTCTAGAGAGAGCAGAGAACAGAAGGGCATAGAGAGAGAGGAGAGTACAGAAGATCATCCATAGAGAGGAAAATTAGAAGTGCATCCAGGGATACTAGAGGAGAGAAGGGCATCCGGAGACAGGAGAAGGCATCAAGAGAGAGGAGAGGACAGAAAGTCATCCATAGAGAGGAGAGTACAGAACATCATCCAAGGAGAGGAAAAATCAGAAGGGAATCCAGAGATAGTAGAGGACAGAGGGGAATCCAGATAGAAGAGAGAAAATAAGGACATCACAAGAGACGAGAGAACAGAAGGGAATCCAGAGAAAGGAGAAGACTGAAGGGCATCAAGAGAGAGGAGAGACGAGAAGGACATCCAGAGAGAGGAGAAGACAGAGGGCATCCAGAGAGACGAGAGAACAGAAGGGCATCCATAGAGAGAAGAGAACAGAAGGGCAACCAGAGAGATTAGAGGACAAAACAGCATCCAGAGGGAGGAGAGGAGAAAAGGGCATCCAGAGAGAGCAGAGGACAGAAGAGCATCCAGAGAGAGAAGAGAGAACAGAAGGGCATCTAGAGAGAGGACAGAACATTAGGGCATCCAGAGAAAGGAGAAGACAGAAGGGAATCCAGAGTGAGGAGAGTACAGAAGAAATATCCAGACAGAGGAGAGAACAGAAGGACATCCGGAGAGAGGAGAGAACGGAAAAGCATCCACAGAGAGGAGAGGACAGAAAGGCATCCAGACAGAAGAGAGAACAGAAGGGCAACCAGAGAGAGAAAACAGAATTGCATTCAGAGAAAAAAAGAGAACAGAAGGTCATATGGAGAGAGGAGAGAACAGAATGGCATCCATAGAGAAAAGAAGACAGAAAGGAATCCAGGGAGAGGCGAGGAGAGAAGGGCATCCAGAGAGAGGAGAAGACAGAAGTGCATCCAGAGAGAGGAGAGAGTAGAAGGGCATCCCAAGAGAGGTGAGAACAGAAGGGCATACAGACAGAGGAGAGGACAGAAGGGCATCCAGAGAGAGGAGAGGACAGAAAGGCATCCAGAGAGAAGAGAAGACAGAAAGGCATCCAGTGACAGGAGAGGACAAAAGGGAATACAGAGATTTGAGAGAACAGAAGAGCATTCATGGAGAGAAGAGTACAGAAGCACATCCAGCGAGATGAGAGGACACAAGGGAATCTAGAGAGAGGAGAAAGAGAAGGGCATGTAGAGAGAGGAGAAGAGAGAAGGGCATACATAGATAGGTGAAAACAGAAGGGCGTCCAGAGTGAGGAGAAGACAGCAGGGCATCCAGAGAGAGGAGAGGAAAGAAAGGCATCTGGAGAGAGGAGAGAACAGAAGGGCATCCAGAGAGAGGAGAAGACAGAAGGACATCCAGAGAAAGGACAGGAACGAAGGGCATCCAGAGAGAGGAGAAGACAGAAGGGAGTTGTGGTAAATCTCTTGCCCATAGGGAGTCCATAGAATAAAGACACAAGTTAATAAATATCAAATGAATGCTGCATGCCTAGATTGAGCAGGTTTACCATTAGACTACACTATTCCCTAGATATGAGAGCTCTTAACAATTTGATGTTTCTTTGGTCAAGGTCTCTTTCGTCTTTTGCCCTTCCTCCAACTGCCAACCTCCTCTGCTTCCACCAACTGCCAACTCTCTCACTCCAAAGCTCTCCTGGTCTTATCCTCTTTCCCTGCCTCTGGCTCCTCCCACTCCTTTTCCACTGCCCAATCACTGGCTGTAGCCTTTATTTAACAAATTTGGACAGAAGGTTTACAAGATTCACTCCTCCTATCAGCTCCTCCCAGGAGTGGAATTACTATGACAACAAGAGGCTAGGGCTATCCACCACATATCCACCACCAGTGAAATCCTTAAATTTGAATAAAATAAATTCCATATCAATGTAAGAGATTATAATTTCAACATTGTATCTATCATAAAGATTTCTTACCAATGTAAGATATAGCTTTTTGTCCAATAAAGTTTTTTTCTTTTCACATATTAATTGAACTCTAATTATATTACCATGTTGTGATTGTTAAAGTACAAGATAAACCTAACACCCAGTCCCTCATTTTTGCTAACTAAATAGAACATTGCCATCTCTCTCAATTAAAAAAAAACTTAGTTATGAATCTGGCTTATGTCCTGTCTTCAGAATGAATAGCATCTGAAAACTATCCTCTCAAAGTAAATAGCCTGGGGTGGCTGTGAGATTATAAATCCTCAACCCCATCAGAAATCCAGAATGACTCAGTTAAATAAAGATATGGAAAGCACAAAGCGTGGCTTCTAAAACTTAACCAATTTAAATAGACCACTGAACATCTAGACAGTTCCTTATTTCAAAACGTTGGAGCATCTGGTATTCAGCCTTCTGGCCCAGGATCATCTGACAGACCTAGTAATGCAGAATTACTAAGGGCTGATTACTCTGTATTGGCAGATATAATCAGTTGACTATTCCACAAGTGTGTTTCTTTTTTGCACAATATTTCGTCTGTAGATGAAAAGAGGCAATTCTTGCCTAGTGGCTGTCACACCACAACTGGAGTAACTCCAAAGATGCTCAATTTCTTCTTAGAATCCAACACTGGGAAGCTGTCAGGATCAGATAGGTCTCCAATAAAATAAATGTTTATATAAGAATGGTTGTAATGTCAATTCAATGGATTTCTGACGTTTTTGAAAATCAACTATGTAAGGCAATCTGAACAGTTGTCTGTTAATTCCTTTCCACTATTTCTAATTAAAATCTAGAAAACATCCTAACAGTAAGCAAGAGCCATGCAATTACCGTAGGCCTCTAACTCACAAGACAACCATCTCAAATCAAGTGGTTTTTTTTTTTTATTAAAAAGGACTGGGTCTAAGCCTTGTATTTCTAAATAAGATATATAGGCACAATGCTTACATGAGAGTAATATATTAATCCCACTTTTGTATTAATAAGAAACTCACACCAGTGAAAACATTAAATTTGTATAAAATAAATTCCATATCAATGTAAAAGAATATAATTTCAACCTTGTAACTATCATAAAGATTTCTTACCAATGTAAGATATAGCTAATATATATATATACATATATATATATATATATATATATATATATATATATATATATATGTGTGTGTGTGTGTGTGTGTGTGTGTGTGTGTGTGTGTGTGTGTGTGTGTATTTAAAACTGGGTCTAAGCTTTGTATTTCTAAATGAGTTATACAGGCACAATGCCTATATAAGAGTAAAATATTAATCCCACTTAATTCCTGAGATTTAGCTCTCTAATTCCCTTCCTGTATGAAGCTACATTTGTAAAGTATTCCTTAAATTACAACACATGTATAATTTACAAAGTAACCAGAACCATCCACCCCAACATAAGGAACTGGGGCAATGATCTCCTTTTGTCTGCTTCCAGCTGAATTGGGGGGAAGAATTCCCATCTGGGGGCCCAAAGGGAAACAGGAAAATTGGCTTAGTCAAAGGAGAGCTAGCTGGCATCATTTGCCTTGAAGTCACTATGTACAGAGAAAGTTCATAGTTTAGCTGACACCATAACTGTTACAGTAAGAAAGGCTGGACAGGCAAGCTAGCTGTTCTGGAAAAGTTCTGGAAGCAAGTCCTTAAAAGAAGCAGCTTCAATGCAGTTGCAGTAGAATCAAGCACGAAGCTGGAATAGGAGATCCCAGAGACTCAGCATCACCAAGTATAAATCATGCTAGGGCTGAGTTTCTCTTCTTGTATCCTGTAACATATAAAACTTAAAAGCAACAGGTAGTTTTATAAAAACATTCACGTGGAACATATAGGGCACACAGTTTTGTCAATGAAGATCAATAAAGAAAGGCCACTGCCCTCTTCAGGTTAGTTTGATTACTTAATCAAACTATATATAACTTATATACATGCCCTCATAAAGGATGGCATGTATTAAGTCATGAGAAATTATTACCCAATTAAATGTTCTTGGCTTTGTATTGACATTTTAGTCCCAGCCAGTTAAGTCAATATAAGAGACATAACACCATATATACATCACCCATTTGGTTGGTTGAGTTAGTCTCCCTTTTCTTCTGTGTCCACTAGTGCTTCAGGGGGTCTCCCTTTGTCATTTCTGATCTTTATCATTTTGGAAGGAACACACAGCTTTTCTTTTCCTGTGGAAACATAAACATAACCTCTCCCCCAGAGTAATACATTTCCCACTTTCCATTCTGACGTCATAATATCCTTAATATAAACAGGGTGATTTAGTTCAGTAGTTTTTTCCACCATCCAATGTCTCTCAGCAGCTGTGGTGTTTTGTTCATTAGCATTTAAAACATTTAAGTTTAATAAAGCAATATATAATCCATCTTTGAGGGATCTTATTGATTCCTTTTGCCTATTAAGTATCTCCTATAAAGTTCAATTAGATCTCTCCATTTTTAGGCACTCTTCCTTCTTCTGCTCAAGAGCAATTTCTAAGGTCTTGAGCCGTGAGTCCTTTTTTAGTCCTGAGGAAACCAGGGAAGAAGCATGCTCTTTGAGATCCAAGAGAGAAGTCTCCTTCTCTGAGAGGTCTCCTTGCAATTTGCTGACTTTTTCTTTCAAGTCTTTAAGATCTTTTTTGTGGGTATGAATCTCCTCTTGCTTCTCTTGCTTATCTCTGTCCCGCTGCTCCTTTAAATATTCAATTGTCCACTCTTTGTCTGCAAGAGCCTCCTTCAGCATTGTCAGAGCTGTGTCCATGTTAGTTGTGTCCACCTGCAGACACTTGACTTGCTCTTTCAAGCTGCTCATCTGCTTCTCTTTATGTCTTAGTTGTTCCTGAAGATTTTCTATCTTCTGGAGAACATTGACCATCTGCTCCTTCATGTTCAGCATGTTCTTGAGGTCGTGTATCTCTCCAGTTTGTGTGCCCTTCTCCTCAGTCATAACTGGCCTCAGAACATCTGTTTTTGAAGCAGTGACATTTAACTGTCCTGAGGAAGAGAATTCTCCCTTTCTGGCCTCCTAGAAGTTTTTTGGCAGGGTATTGCCCCATTTGTCTGTTGTTGCTCTACATTCCCTGGTCAGATGTCAGCCTTTGCCACATCTTTGACATATTCCAGAAGGCCTAGGCCCCCATTTTGTATTATTTTTATTTGTCCTGTAGTCATTTCTGAGAGATCCCATTTACCACAATTAAAACATTTGAAATCTTGGGTCATCTCTAGGTTACTAGTTGCAGCTTTTCCTATTACTGACATATCAGCTGAGTGAGATCCAACATCAGCTGTGTATCTAATCCATTCATCTATTGATGCTGACCTTGCCCTCAGTGGTCTGATTACTTCCTTGCATTCAGCAGTTGCATTTTCAAAGGCTAAAGACTAAATTATTGCCTTTCTTGCTACTGAATCTGATATACTCCTTTCAACAGCTGAGGTTAGCTGAGTTAGTCAGGGAAGGTTTCTTTTGGCCCTTGTATGACTTGAGTAAATGGTTCAAGCTTCTTCCTGGATTCTGCAACTTTGTCCCAGGCATTTAAGGGTGACAATCTACACAATGCCAGAGTTTCTTCATCATATACAGCCTGCACCTCTAGTTCAGTAAAACGACCTTCACCAAGCAGTTGGTCTATGGAAATCTCTGTTCCTCTGGCTCTATTTTGTCGTGCTATCTCCCTCGCCTCATCTCTCCACCATGCAACCCATTGTAAATTTGCAACAGGTTCTAATATAGCTCTTGCCATATCTTTCCAGTCTTGGGGGATTATTCTATTTTTAATAGCCCAAGAAGTCAGAATTTGTTTAAAAAATGGTGAGTGCATACCAAAATTAGTTACACTTTCCTTAAATTTTCTCAGATCTAACACATCCACAGGTTGCCATTCAAATTCCTCAAAACCCTGTGGGTAAACAATGTTTAGAGGTCTTTGTTGCACAGTAACCGGATAGACCAAGGTGTGTTTTCTAATAACTCTTGGTTGACTTTCTCTATTTACTTCTGTCTTAACCTCAGTATTTTCCTCAGCTGAAAATTTAAATTCCTCCCTTAAGGTTTGTATACATGCTTCATAAGTTTCTTTATATTGTAATTGTTTCCATTCCTCATTATTTTCTATCTGTTTCTCCATTTGATCTGTGAGCTGTTGTATGCTCTGTTTGATCATGTTTTCTAGCTCCTGTCTCCCAGTTTCATTTTCATCTTTCTGTCTCTTATTCTGATCTATAATTTCTTGTGTCTTCAATTCATTATTTTCTATCTGTTTCTCCATCTGATCTATTAACTGCTCTATCTTCTGTTCAATTATCCTTTTAATCTCCCGTCTCCCACATTCATTTTCATCTTTTTGTTTCTGTAACTTCTGTGCTCAGCCCTGCTTCCATTCCTCATTATTTTCTATTTGTTTCTTCATCTGATCTGTGAGCTGTTGTATGCTCTGTTCGATCATCTTTTCTAGCTCCTGTAACTTCTGTTCTAAGCCCTGATTCCATTCCTCATTATTTTCTATCTGTTTACAAATCATATCTCTATCCTGTACCAAAAGTTCTATTGTTTCTTGTAATCTCTTTTCCAAGGCAAAGAATTTTTTATCTAGAGCTTTGTCTATTGAGAAGACATAGTATATCAAAAAATAAATAAATATAGCAATACTGATAAATAATAAAGTGTTCCCTAAGTTGATTTCTGTCAAACCATTTGAAATATCATCATATAAAGCCCAAAAGATATCCATTATTTTTGTCATCTTTTTTATGTTTTTTTTTTATATATTAAAAAATTATCTGGTTTGGAATCCTCAATTCACTGTTTCTACCTGAAAACTACCTCGCAGGAAGTTGTGTTTTAGGATCACCAGTCCCTCCTTACAATTCGTTACTATAAACTTTCTATTTGTCTGTTTGGCTCTCTTGACTCAGAGAAGCCTGCAATTTACTCCTCGCAACTTTAAAACCTTTTACATCTATTTGTCTGTGTCTACTCACCTTTTTTTGATTTAATTTTTTAATTTAAATGACCTACTGGTCTGGCTACAATAACTTTTGTTTCACTGTTGAATTTTTGGAAGACCCTTCTTTCAGTATTCACAGGGCAGTGAGCAAGCACAGCTGTAAGCTGAGCGCTGCTCCTGACCTTGACCATTGGGGAAGTTTTTGTACTTTGAAACTTTTTAATCTTTGCAGGTCCTCAGACCCATTCAGTTTTCAATACACTTTTATCTCAAGTTAGTTGAGTTCTAAATAATAAGTTGGGCGCCAATTTGTTGTGGTAAATCTCTTGCCCATAGGGAGTCCATAGAATAAAGACACAAGTCATAAATATCAAATGAATGCTGCATGACTTGATTGGGCAGATTTACCATTAAACTACACTATTCCCCGGCTATGAGAGCTCTTAACAACTTGCGGTTTCCTAGGTCAAGGTATCCTTCATCCTCTGTCCTTCCACCAACTGCCAACCTCCTCTGCTTCCACCAAGTGCCAACTCTCTCACTCCAATGGCTCTCCTGGTCTTATCCTCTTTCCCTGCCTCTGGCTCCTCCCACTCCTCTTCCACTGCTCAATCACTGGCAGTAGCCTTTATTTAACACATTTGAATGGACAGAAGGTTTAAAAGATTCACTCCTACATCTCAGCCCCTCAAAGGAGTGGAATTTCCATGACAACAAGAGGCTAGGGCTATCCACCACAGAAGGGCATGCAGAGAGAGGAGAGGACAGAAAGGCATCCAGAGAAATGAGAGAACAGAAGAGCATCCATAGAGAGAAGAGAACAGAAGGGCATCCAGAGGGATGAGTGGAAAGATGGGAATCTAGAGAGAGGAGAGTACAGAAGGGCATGTAGAGAGAGGAAAAGACAGAAGGGCATCAATAGAGAGGTGAAAAAATAAGGATATCCAGAGAGAGGAGAAGACTGAAGGGCATCCAGAGAGATGAGAGGACAGAAGGGCATCCAGAAAGAGGAGATTATGGAAGGGCATCCAGAGAGAGGCGAAGACATAAGGGCATCCGGGGAGAAAAGAGAACAGAAGGAATATCCAGAGAGAGGACATAACAGAAGGGCATCCAGCGAGAGGAGAAGACAGAAGGACATCCGGAGAGAAAACAGAACAGAAGGCCGTCTGGATAGAGGAGAGAACATAAGTTATATAAAGAGAGAGGACAGAACAGAAGGGCATTCAGAGAGAGGAGAAGAAAGAAGGTCATCCAGACAGAAGAGAAAAAAGAAGGGCATCCACAGTGAGGAGAAGACAAAAGGGCATCCAGAGAGAGTAGAGGACAAAAGGACATCCAGAGAGTGGAGAAAAAGAAGTGCATCCAGAGAGTGGAGAAGAAAAAAGGTCATCCAGACAGAAAAGAGAACAGAAGGGCATCCACATAGAGGAGAAGACAGAAGGGCATCCAGAGAGAGGAGACAACAGAAGGGCATCTGGAGAGAGGAGAGAAGGGAATATACAGAGAGGAAAGAACAGAAGATCATCCATAGAGAGGAGAAATCAGAAGGGCATCCAGAGATATGAGAGGAGAGAAGGGCATTCGGAGACAGGAGAAGACAGAAGGGCTTCTCGAGAGAGGAGAGAAAAGAAGGGCATCCCGAGAGAGGATAGAACAAAAGGGCATCCAGAGAGAGGAGAGGAGAGAAGAGCATTGGGAGAGAGGAGAGAAGAGAATGCATCCAGAGAGAGGAGAGGACAGATTGGCATCCAGATAGAGGAGAGGACAGAAGGGCATCCGGGAAGAGGAGAGAACAGAAGGGCATCCAGAGAGACGAGAGGAAAGAAGGTCATCCAGAAAAGGAGAGAACACAAGGGCATCTAGAGAGATGAGAGAACCGAAGAGCATCCATAGAGAGGAGAGGAGAGAAAAGAATCCACAGAGAGAAGACAGAAAAACGTCCAGAGAGAGGGGAGGACAGAAGGGCATCCAGAGAGACGATAGAACCGATGGGCATCCAGAGAGGGGAGAAGACGAAAGGACATCACGAGAGAGAAGAGGATAGAAAGGCATCCAGAGAGGAATAACAGAAGATCATCCACAGAGAGTAGAGCACAGAAGCACATCCAGAGAGAGGAGAAGAGAGAAGGGCATCCAGAGAGAGTAGAGGAAAGAATGGCATTCAGTGAGAGGAGAGGAAAGAAGGGCATCCGGAGAGACGATATAACAGAAGGGCATCCAAAGAGAGGAGAGAACAGAAGGGCATCCAGAGAGAGGAGAAGACAGATGGGCATCAGGATAGAGAAGACTACAGAAGGCCATCCAGAGAGATTAGAGGACAGAAGGGCATCCACATAGGAGAGGACAGAAGAGCATCCATAGAGAAGAGAACAAAAGGGCATCCAGAGAGAGGACAAGACAGAAGGGCATCCAGAGAGAGAAGAGAACAGAAGAGCATCCATAGAGAAGAGAACAAAAGGGCATCCAGAGAGAGGACAAGACAGAAGGGCATCCAGAGAGAGAAGAGAACAGAAGGGCAACCAGAGAGAAGAGAAGACAGAAGGGAATCCAGAGAGAGGAGAAGACAGAAGGGCATTCAGGGAAAGGAGAGTACACAAGGGCATCCCGAGAGATGAGAGGACAGAAAAACATCCAGAGAGAGGAGAGTACAGAAGGGTATCCGGAGAGAGGATAGAACAGAAGGGCATCCGGAGAGAGGAGATTACAGAAAGGCTACCAGAGAGAGGAGAGGACAGAAAGGCATACAGAGAGAAGAGAATACAGAAGGGCATCCAGAGAGAGGAGATGACAAAAGGCCATTGGGAGAGAGGAGAGAAGGGAATGCATCCAGCGATAGGAGAGGACAGATTGGCATCCGGATAGAGGAGAGGACAGAAGGGCATCTGGAGAGAGGAAAGAACAGATGGGCATCCAGGGAGAGGAGAGAAAAGATGGTTATCCAGAGAAAGAAGAGATCACAAGGGCATCCAGAGAGATTAGAGAAATGAAGAGCCTCCATAGAAAGGAGAGGACACAAGGGCATCCAGAGAGAGGGGAAGACAGAAAAACATCCAGAGAGATGAGAGTACAGAAGGGCATCCATAGAGATGATAGAATAGATGGGCATCCAGAGTGAGGAGAGGACCAAAGGGCATCCAGAAAGAGGAGAGGCAGAAAGGCATCCAGAGAGGAATAACAGAAGAGCATCCACAGAGAGGAGAGAACAGAAGAACATCCATTGAGAGGAGAAGACAGAAAAACATCCAGAGCGAAGAGAAGACAGAAGGGCATCCCGAGACAGCAGAGAACAGAAGGGAATCCTGAAAGAGGAAAAGACAGAAAGGCACCCATAGAGAGGAGAGTACAGAAGTGCATCCAGAGAGAGGAGAGGACAGGAGGGCAACCAGAGAGATGAGAGGAAAGAAGGAAATCTAGAGAGAGGAGAGAACAGAAGGGCATACAGAGAGAGGAGAGGATAGAAGGCATTCGGTGTGAGGAGAGAACAGAAGGGCATCCAGGGAGAGGGGAAGACAGAAAGACATCCAGAGAGAGGAAAGGACAGAAGGGCATCCAGTGAGAAGAGAGAACAGAAGAGCATCCAGAGAGAGGAGAGAACAGAAGGGCATCTAAAGAGTGGAGAGTACAAAAGGGCATCTAGAGAGGGGGAGGACAAAGGGGTATCCATAGAGAGTTGACAAGGGAACTGCATCCAGGGAGATGAGAGAACATAAGATCATACAGAGAGAAAAGATAAAAGAAGGACATCCAGAGAGATGACAGAACAGAAGGACATCCAGAGAGAGGAGAAGACAGAAGGGCATCGAGAGAGAGGACAAGACAGAAGGGCATCCAGGGAGAGGAGAAAACAGAAGAGCATCCAGACAGAGAAGAGGACAGCAGGGTATCAAGAGAGAGGAGAGAACAGAAGGGCATCCAGAGTGAGGAGAGAGCAGAAGGGCATACAGAGCGAGCTGAGGACAGAAGGTTATACAGAGAGAGGAGAAGACAGAAGGGCATCCAGAGAGAGGACAAGACAAAAGGGCATCCAGAGAGGGGAGAGAACAGAAGGTCATCCAGAAAGAGGAGAGAACAGAAGAACATCCATTGAAAGGAGAAGACAGAAAAACATACAGAGCGAGGAGAGTACTAAAGAGCATCGAGAGAGAGGAGAAGACAGAAGGGTATCGAGAGAGAGGAGGAGACAGAAGGGAATCAAGAGAGAGAAGGGTACAGAAGGGCATCCAGAGAGAGGAGAGAACAGAAGGGCATCCAGAGTGAGTAGAGAACAGAAGGGCATACAGAGCTAGCTGAGAACAGAAGGGCATCTGGAGAGAGGAGAAGACAGAAGGGCATGCAGAAAGAGATGAGTACAGAAGGGCATCCAGAGAGAGGAGAGAACAGAAGGGCATCCAGAGAGGGGAGAGAACAGAAGGGCATCCAGACAGAGGTGAGAACAGAGGGGTATCCAGAGAGAGGAGAAGACAAAAGGGAATCCAGAGAGAAAAGAGGACAGAAGGCCATTCTGATAAAGGGGAGAACAAAATGGCATACGGAGAGAGGAGAGAACAGAAGAGCATCCAGATAGAGGAGAGGACAGAATGGCCTCCAGAGAGAGCTGAAGACAGAAGGGCATCCAGAGAGAGGAGAAAAGAGAAGGGCATCCGGAGATATTAGAGAAGAGAAGGGCATCCAGAGAGAGGAGATGACAGACTGGCATCCAGAGAGAGGACAAGAGAGAAGGGCATCCACAGAGAGGAGAGTACAGAAGGGCATCCAGAGAGTTGAGAAGACAGAAGGGCATCCAGAAAGAGGAGAGTACAGAAGGGAATCCAGGGATAGGGAAGTACATAAGGGCACCCAGAGAGATGAGAGAACAAAAGAGCATCCAGTGAGAGGAGATACAGAAGGGTATCCAGAGAGATGAGAGGATAGAAGGCATCCTGAGAAAGGAGAGAACAGAGGGGCATCCGGTGAGAAGAGAGAACAGAAGTGCATCCGGAGAGATGAGAGAAGCAAAGGGAATCCAGAGAGAGGAGATTTCATTAGGTCATCCATAGAGAGGACAAGACAGAAGGGCATCCAGAGAGAGGAGAGAACAGGAGTACATCTGGTGTGAGGAGTGAACAGAAGGGCATCCAGAGAGAGAAGAGAACAGAAGAGGATCCAGTGAGAGGAGAGGACAGGAGGGCATCCAGAGAGAGGAGTGGACAGAAGGGCATCCAGAGAGGAAAAGACAGACTGGCATCAAGGAAGAGGAGAAGACAGAAGGGAATACAGAGAGTAGAGAGGACAGAAAGGCATCCACAGAGAAAAGACAGAAGGGCATCCAAAGAGAAGAGAGGACAGAAGAGCCTCCAAAGAGAGAAGAAGACAGAATGGCATCCAGAGAGAGGAGAGGACAGATGGCCATTCAGAGAGAGGAGAGAAAAGGAAAACATACAGAGAGAGAAGAGGACAGAAGGGCCTCCAGAGAGAGGATAGAACAGAAGGGCATCCAGAGAGAGGAGTATACAGAAGGGCATCCAGAGATAGGTGAGGATAGAAGGTTTTCCAGAGACATTAGGAGACAAAAGGAAATCCACAGAGAAAAGAGGACAGAATGGCATTCGGAGGAAGGAGAGAACAAAAGAACATGCAGAGAGAGGAGAGAACAGAAGAGCATCCTGATAGAGGAGAGGACAGAATGGCAAACAGAGAGAGAAGACAGAAGGGCATCCAGAGACAGGACAAGACAGAAGAGCATCCAGAAAGAGAAGAAAACAGAAGGTCATCCAGTGAGAGGAGCAAACAAAGGGCAACCAGAGAGATGAGAGAAGAGAAGGGTATCCAGAGAGATGAGATGACAGAAGGGCATCTAGAGAGAGGACAAGACAGAAGGGCATCCAGAGAGAGGAGAAAACAAAAGGGCATCCAGAGAGAAGAGAAGACAGAAGGGAATCCAGAAAGAGGAGAATATAGAAGGGCATCCAGATATAGGACAGTACAAAAAGGCACCCAGAGAGAAGAGAGAAGAGAAGAGAATTCAGAGAGAGAAGAGAACAGAAGGGCATCTGGAAAGAAAAGAGGATAGAAGGCATACAGAGAGATGAGAAAACAGAAGAGCATCTAGAGAGAGGAGAAACATAAGGTCATCCAGAGAGAGGAGAAGATAGAAGGAATACAGAGAGAGGAGAGAACAGAAGGGCATCCAGTGAGAGGAGAGAACAGAAGGGCATCCAGAGAGAATAGAGTACAGAAGGGCATCCAGATAGAGGAGAGGACAGAAGGGATTCAGAGAGAGGAGAGAACAGAAGTGCATCCAGAGGGAGGAGAAGACAGAAACACATCCAGAGAGAGGAGAAGACAGAAGCGCTTCCAGAGAGAGGCGAGGACAGAAGAGCATCCAGTGAGAGGAGAGGAAAGAAGGGCATCCAGAGGGAGAATAGAACAGAAGAGCATCCAGAGAGAGGAGAGAACAGAAGTGCACCCAGAGAGAGGAGAAGACAGAACAGCATCCATAGAGAGGAGAGTACAGAATTGCATCCAGAGAGAGGACAGGACAGAAGGGCATACATAGAGAGGAGAAGACAGAACGGCATCCATAGTGAGGAGAGTACAGAAGGGCATCCAGATAGAGGAGATGACAGAAGGGCATCCAGAGAGAGGAGAAGACAGAAGGGCATCCAGTGAGAGTAGAGAACAGAAGGGCATCCAGTGAGAGGAATGGACATAAGGGCATCTCGAGAGAGGAGAGAACAGAAGGCCATCTAAATAGTGGAGAGGGCAAAAGGGCATCCAAAGAGAGAGGAGGACAAGACGGTATCCAGAGAGAGGAGAAGACAAAAGGGCATCCAAGGAGAGGCGACAACAGAAGGGGATCCAGAGAGATGAGAGGAAAAAAGGGAATCTAGAGAGAGCAGAGAACAGAAGGTCATCCAGAGTGAGGAGAGAACAGAATGGCATAAAGATAGAGGAGAGGACCGAAGGGCATACAGAGAGAGGAGAGGACAGAAGGGCATACAGAGAGAGGAGAGGAAAGAAGGGAATCTAGAGAGAGGAGAGAACAGAAGGTCATCCAGAGTGAGGAGAAAACAGATTGGCATAAAGATAGAGGAGAGGACAGAAGGGCATACAAAGAGAGGAGAGGACAGAAGGGCATACAGAGAGAGGAGAGGAAAGAAGGGAATCAAGAGAGAGGAGACAACAGACGGGCATGCAGAGAGATGAGAGAACAGAAGATCATTCAGAGACAAAAGAGAACAGAAGGACATCCTACGAAATGCGAGGCCAGAAGGGCATGCAGAAATAAGAAAAGACAGAAAGGCATCCAGCGAGAGGAGAGAAGAAAAGGGCATCCAGAGTGAAAAGAAGACAGAAGGGCATCCAGAGAGAGGAAAGTTCAGAGGGGCATCTGCAGTGAGGAGAGAACAGAAGGGCATCCAGAGAGAGAAGAGTACAGAAGAGCATCCAGAGAAAGGAGAGGACACGTGGGCATCCAGAGATAGGAGAGGAAAGAAGAGCATCCAGAGACGAAAAGACAGAAGTGTATACAGAGAGAGGAGAGGATAGAAGGGCATCCAGAGAGAGGAGAAGACAGAAGGGCATACAGAAAGTAGAGAGGAAAGAAAGGCATCCAGAGAGAGAAGATAGGTCATCCAGAGAGAAGAGAGGACAGAAGAGCCTCCAGAGAGAGGAGAAGACAGAATGGCATCCAGAGAGAGGAGAGTACAGATGGCCATCCAGAAAGAAGAGAGAACCGGAAAACATCTAGAGAGAGGAGAGGATGGAAGGGCATCCACAGAGAGGATGAAACAGAAGGGCATTCAGAGAGAGGAGAATACAGAAGGGCATCCAGAGAGAGGAAAGGGAAGAAGGGCATCTGGCGAGAGGAGATGACAGAAGGGCATCCAGAGAGAGAAGGGTACAGAAGGGCATCCAGAGAGAGGAAAGAACAGAAGGGCATCCAGAGAGAGGAGAGAACAGAAGGGCATCCAGAGAGAGGAGAGAACAGATGGGCATCCAGAGATAGGTGAGGACAGATGGGGTTCCAGAGACAGAAGAAGACAAAAAGAAATCCAGAGAGAAAAGAGGAAAGAAGGGCATTCAGAGAAAGGAGAGAACAGAAGGACATAAGGAGAGAGAAGAAGACAGAAGGGCATCAAGAGAAGAGAAGAAAGAAGAGCATTCAGAGGGAGAAATTGACAGAAGAGCATCTCTAGAGAGGAGAGAACAGGAGGGCATCTAAATAGTGGAGAGGACAAAGGCATCCAGAGAGAGAGGAGGATAAGAGGGCATCCAGAGAGAGAAGAAGACATAAGGGCATCCAGAGAGAGGCAAGGACAGAAGGGAATCCAGAGAGATGAGAGGACAGAAGGGCATCCAGAGAGAGGATAGAACAGAAGGGTATTCAGAGAGAGGAAAATACAAAAGGGCATCCAGAGAGAAGAAAGGAAAGAAGGGCATCCGGAGAGAGGAGACGAAAGAAGGGAATCCAGAGAGAGAAGGGTACAGAAGGGCTTCCAGAGAGAGGAGAGTACAGAAGGGCATTCAGAGAGAGGAGAGAACAGAAGGGCATCCAGAGATAGGTGAGGACAGAAGGGGTTCCAGAGACAGGAGAAAACAAAAGGAAATCCAGAGAGAAAAGAGAACAGAAGGGCATTCAGAGAAAGGAGAGAACAGAAGGGCATATGGAGAGAGGAGAAGACAGAAGGGCATCCAGAGAGGAGAAGAAAGAAGAGCATCCAGAGAGAGGAATTGACAGAAGGGCATCCCGAGAGAGGAGACAACAGGAGGGCATCTAAATAGTG